>NC_056739.1:1916967443-1917094943 GCF_019279795.1 Protopterus annectens
ACTATTATCCATATGGTAAGTGTGACCAAGAGTTTCAAGGCTATTTAGGAGTAGCGTGTACAGTGTCACCAGATACATATGCAAGTACCCTAAGGGTTTAAATATCTCTAAACAAGCCAGCCACAATTAAAAGGTTTAAATATATTTAATAATAAATAATAAAAGAACAAGACAATACTCAGACAACACAGTGATTACAGAGTTCAGTATCACAGGAAATATTTTAAAACAACATTGCAGGACAGTCTCAAATAAATACAGAAAACATTTAAACTAATCTTTACTATATTCATATCTATATCTAAAAGATACTATGCCCTATATAACATACTTACATAGCAAGGCAAATGCAGAGGCGTGGATGTTCTTGCTAGGTCCAAGACAAGATACAAAATGCCTGTCTTCCTCTCTGAGAGAGTTCTTAAATTAATAATCAACATTACTGCTGGGTTAGCTCAGATGGTATCCCTCTTTGTCACCTGCCTTCAGTTACCATGCTAAACAGTTACTTAGAATTTAACACCTCTGTGTCAAAAATACATATCTCTAAGAAGTGTGCAGCTGCTAGGAAGTCATAGAGCAATAAAAACACTTTCACATTTGAAACCTAGTAATTATTTATGTTTCAAGACAATAGGAAAGCTTCTAGCTCTAGACATTGTGTATGCTTACTGAGACATAATACAATCGTAAAACACTTTACTTTTTCAACATATTTTCTTGACGTTTCGCAAGTTAACTCTGTATGTTCCAGTTTCTACTATTAAAACATATATTTCCACAGGTATATAGTTTATATACATTTCTGTTCTTTTCCAGTAGGGTACACTTTGGTTACATTCTTGAAGCTCAGTACATAACATACAGTTCAACACACACTTCTGCACCAGTAGCTTAATATGCACATAACATATAGTTCTCTTACATTTGTAAGACAAGCATATCAATCATTTTAATATTTACAAATGACACATGACTATCCACAAAATTCCAGATAGCTAAACTGTCAGTGTCACATTTTTATATAAATCATATTAATATTCTCAAGTGACATACAATTATTTACAAAATTCCAGACAGCTGGACTGGCAGTATTTCCCTGGTGTCACAGCAGGCAATAAAAAAGTGCAGTAAATAGTATAAATAAGCAAAAAATAGGCAACTTTTATTTTTTTGGAAGCTCAGAAGCTTCTAGTCATCTGGTATCTCAGCTCACAGTTGTGGCTGGCAGCCCACCTCAGTTCAGCTCGGGACAAATAAGCAGAAACATTCTCAAATACTGGGCCTAAATACCAGAAGCTAAAAACTTGAAAACAAAACTTTAAAGAGATTCAAAATGACAAGTGAGGATTCTTATTCCAAGCCATAGACTGGCCTCCCTTTACCAGACAGGTCCCAATTAGCACAATCCTCTCAATGCCCTTTACCAGACAGGTCCCAATTAGCACAATCCTCTCAATAAAGTGCAGATAGGCCCCCTTCCAATCCAAGATGGCCTAGAAAACGTTCTCAGAACAAACAAACCACTACAAACAGTTCAAGAACCAGCAAGCCTGTATCTGGACTATGCCACAGCTACTAGCTTCTTTAGTTTAAGTGGGAAACACTACAGAATGGTTAAAACAGCAGGAAAATAGCAGTGAGACAATAAAAAAAGTTCAACACAACAGAAAATCAACAAAGAGACTCTAATCTTCTACATATGTTGTCTGATGATTCTCTAGTACTTTTTGATAACTCCAAACATTTTCAGAGGTAGTGGTCTTTAAATGCCCTATATACTTGAATAAGATCTCCTCTTAGATATCTGTAAGAGACACTGTATAAGTTCAGATATTTTAGTCTTTCATAATAACGTAAATGTTCACATCCATGGATGCCCTTGCTATATTTCTGCTGTACTCTTTCCAGTTTACTCATGCTTGTTTTCTTAGAGGGTTTCCATATTGTTATTCCATATTCAAGTTTGAGTCTAATGTAACTAACAAACAATGACTTCATCACTTTTGATTTCCTAGACTTTATAAATCTTTTTATACAACCTATAGTTCTATAACTATCATTAACCAATTGGTTGATATGATTAGAAAAACGCATAGCTGAATCTACCCATATAACCAAGTCCTTAAACTAGTCTACAGTTTCAATCAGTGTGTGCTGTATTAAATATTCACCTTTCAATTTATGTCTCCCAAATCTCATATGCTTAGTTTTTGATGTATTTATCAGCATATTATTCTCCTGTGCCCAAATGGTCAATTTAGTCAAGTTATTTTGCACTCAAGCCTTATCTGTAACACTTGTAATCAGTTTACCCAATTTCAGGTCATCTGCGTATAGACAGTAGAGCATCTCAAATGAAAAAAGTTAGGTATTAAAGATACAATCTAAACAAGTACGGGCCTAGGACAGAACCCTGTGGGACACCCTGACTGCAACCCAGGATTTCACCTGTCCAGTTGCTGTATGATACTTGCCATGTCCTATTTGTAAACCATGCAGCTATCCATCTTATCAAAAGTACATCAATACCCAGTTGTACTAATTGATTGATCAGTGTTTTGTGTATGACTCTGTCAAATGCTGAAGTTAAATCTATATAAATTACATCACAGCACAATTTTTAATTTATAGCTGTTATTATATTGTTATAAAACATCATGTTACAGGTGGTAATGGATCTATTTTCAACATATGCATGCTGATATATGGTTTTAAGTCCTAATCTATCCATTTCTGACAATAACTTATCCAATATTACCTTCTCCATTATTTTTCCACAACATGAAAGTAGACTTTTGGTCTATATGACTCTGGGTTTGTCCTACCTCCCCTTTCTTCTTGAAGACATGTTTAATAAGCACATGTCTCCAATCTTAAGGAATCGTCCCATTTTTATATGACCTAGTAAATAATAGATATAATGGTACCATAGGTTCTTGCTGAAGTGTTCTCACATCATTGTTATTGATTCCATCTCCACCCTGTGCTTTGTTTGGATCCAGTTTGCCCAGTTCTTTTTCAATATAATCTAATTTGATTCCAGTATCTGGGGTTACCTTGATCTCACTAGGACAACTTATCACCCCTTTTTGTGGAGCCAAACTATTTTACATAAGAATTTGTAAATATATCTATAATCTGTTCGGTCTGAGAATAAATTTTAGAATCTGTTACACAGTTTATCAGTTTGTGTCTCTTTACTCCTTCCACATCTTATGTATCTATAAAAAGGTTTCCTATCATGCTAAATATCTTTATATACATTTTCTTCAAATTTTTCTTGAACTTGTCTCACACTATGCTTAATATATTTGTTCATCTTGTTTATTTCAGTTTTCAGAGTTGTAGTTCAACCTCTCTTCCATTTATTTTTTTGTCTCTCACCTTAATCGGATATCTTGTTCTCATGGAAATATATCTCCCTGATGTTTTATGCCTAGATTCTGATGTTAATTTTTTTTTTTTGCACTCAATTTCTCTTTCAAAACTTTCCACATTCCATCTACACTTTTTCCACTGAACACCTCTCTCCAGTTAGTTTTACATCTTGACTGTTTTGCTTCCATATAATCTGTAATTAACCTGTTCATTGGTTTAGATTTCAATTTGGCAGAATTATCTAGCAACAAATTAACCTTTATAATCCCATGATTACTACACATCAATGGCGGTAAAACTTGACTTGAAGTAATAGTAATTTCTTTAGGAACACAAACAATGTCTAGTATGTTCCGTACCCTGCATGGGTGCCAGAACCATAGGGCGAGGGGAGGAGGGGTGCCCTCCCCACTTCTGCAGCAGATCCAGCAACTTTCCAACTTACAACATGTAACATATACAAACTGACCTGTCCCATAGTCCTGCACTCATCCGGGTCACAACAATCACAGTCCATAAAATCTCCTACCGAGATCACACTGCAATGAGGAATAATGTGGGGGGTTCTTTTGTCACATACCAATACCATGGGCACCCGCAGGCAGGTGCAAGGAGGTGCACTTTCACCCCCTTGGATTTTAACTTCACTTACTGAAGGACGACTGCCACATTAGCTTTTTAATTTTAAAAAATATATACTGTTTTTGCTTTTAGCAGCATTCTCCTTTAAGAACAGAACGGTCCAGTTGCACACTCCTGTCGTATCACTTCTGTGCGTGTATTGTCGCATAAACGTCCTATTCTTACTTTCCGCCAGCATGCGTAATTTTAACTACTTTCACAAAAAACCAGTGTTGGTGTGTGTGTTCTGAAAAACATGCTGGGTACAGCTGTCAGACCCGAGGATTAATGACTGATATGGTAAGTACAGGAGAGGATAAAATAGCAGAGACGTTGAAGGAGCTGAATGAGGGCAGGTAAGTAGATGAATCACAAACATTGGTGAACAGAATTTTAGATCTTTTCAGCATTTAATGTAATGTAGAGGAAGTGAAAGGTTTGCAAACATTTCAGAGTACTGTAAAATTGTTACTGAAACATTAGAAACATTAAAAATGCTCCCTACTACTTTTGGTTGTAGTTGTACAGCGTCAACCTTCCTCAGTAAATCGGCTAGTAAGACCTTTTTTTTTTTAAATAAAAGTCCAACATAAGACAATTTTGTGCACACAGTGGAGCTTGAACATGGCAGGCTGTTTTCTGCTGTAGCCTTTCATGTTAAGCTACAACTCGATCAGAGGATTTTTCAGAAATGTTTGCCCCTTTGGTGGTTGTAGGTCGGATATGTCTCCAGGACAGTGGTTAGCTTGTGTGTGTGTGTGTGTGTGTGTGTGTGTATTTGTGTTTTGCCCCTCAACTTTGATTTGGGGGCATAGTGTGTCGATCTGCATAGGGAGCAGTTTCAGATAGCCACAGATCTGATTTCCACTATTACACTCCAATTTTGAAAAAATTTCAATGCTGTAAAGCACTTTTCCACTCTAGAGAAGTGCTTAACAAAGATCTTGTAAATACCTCTTGGTAGAGTTTTACTCTGATCATTGGCTAGAGCATAACAGCGGCCAGTGCAGGCCACAACAGAATGGCAGAGAAAAAACAAAACAACCTTAAAAACTGACACTGTAAGGTTGTCACAAAAATGCTATATAGTGAGTGAAATGCTTACAGCTTTGAAATCATACTTCTTAGGTGTGAGGATTTATTCAGAGTTTTATGATATTGGCCCTCGAATATAATTAGTATTTAGTCGCATTTGTTGGGGGGCTCCACACATTTATAAAATGGTACAATATATTAACAATACACAGTTAATAATGTTTAAAAAAAATTGTTCCCCACGGTTTCAGTACATTGCAAGTCAGTTACAAATACTTAACTAATAAAGTACAACAAAAGCAATAGCTTACAAGTAAAAAAATATATAAAGTGCAGCATGTGGTCATTGGCAGTAAAGCTCGTTGAAAAATAAGGTTAGGATTATGTACAGGTAAAAGTAAATGCTAGTACAGATAAAACATAAAGCAAGAAAGTCTGAGAGGTGAAGAAGTCATTGGGGAAAATGCTTTATATTTGTTTATGTGCTTGTACATTATACATGGTGGAAAAGTAATTAAGGGAACCTTGGGGGGAAATTATTCATTTTTATGTCATTTGGTAGTGCTTGTGCATACATGGACAGACTACTGAGAGGATTGTTAGGGGAAATGTTTCATTTTAGGTGCTTGTGCATACATGGACAGACTACTGAGAGGGTTGTTAGGGGAAATGTTTCATTTTAGGTGCTTGTGCATACATGGACAGACTACTGAGGGGGTTGTTAGGGGAAATGTTTCATTTTAGGTGCTTGTGCGTACATGGGCAGACTACTGAGAGGATTGTTAGGGGAAATGTTTCATTTGTGGTTCCTGTGCATACATGGACAGATTACTGAGAGGGTTGTTAGGGGAAATGTTTCATTTGTGGTGCTTGTGCATACATGGACAAACCTGATTGAAGGGCCCTGGCACTGGAGAAAATGTGTCATTTTAGTGCTTGTTCATACATGGACAAACCTGACTGAAGGGGTCATTGGAGAAAATGTGTCATTTCATTGCTTAATGCTTGTGCATACATGGACAACGTGACGGGGTCGTTAGGAAAAATGTTTAATTTCTGTGCTTGTGCCTACATGGATGGACAAAGTACAGAAGGGATCCTTGGGGGAAATGATTCATTTTTATGTCATTTGCTCCTTCCATGCATGCATGGTCCATGGACAGACTACTGAACAGGTCATTTGAGAAAATGTCTCATTTTGGTGTTTTTGCATACATGGACAAACTGCTTAAGGGAACCTTGGGGAAATTATTAATTTTGATGTAATTTGCTTTTTATGCATACATGGACAGACTACTGACTGGTTATTAGGGGAACTGTTTCATTTTGCTGGTAGTGCATACATGAGAAACTATGAAGCAGTCTTTAGGGGAATTTAACCCCACAGCAATGTAGTTTGCATTTATTAGTTATTTCTTGAGTGTTTATGTTACTACTACATGACTTTGGATATTAATTGCTCCTTGCCGATTCTCGGTTTGGGGGCCTTTCTGTAAGAATGCAGTGTGAGAATGAAGAGTGTACTGTATTGTAATATGTTAGTAGTTATGCAAAATTTTTTGTGTTGTGCACTTTTGTCTGTATTTTGTTGAACATTTCAGGGTTAGTGAACTTATTTCCAAGGAATGCAATCCATCCAAGTTGGAAACTTCTGGTAGAAGCCTTACTGTATTTTAACCTGATTGTCCTGAGGGATTCACTGTGCATAAGTCTTTTATCCTGCTGTGATAAGACTTGCATTTACACATTGTGAAAGTCAGTTCCCTGTGCCGTGTTTGTGTGTATATAGATATATATATATATATATATATATATATATATATATATATATGTATACACACATATGTGTGTGTGTATGTGTGTGTGTATATATATATATATATATATATATATATATATATATATAAATATATATTTGTGTGTGTGTGTATGTGTGTGTATATATATATATATAAATATATATTTGTGTGTGTATATGTATATACATGTGCCCCTCTTGCCCTCCACCCCCCCCCCAGTCTTCAACAGCTTCCAGCACATATGGTCCCCTGGTAGGTTTTTTACAGTCTGAAGCAGTTGTTGTGAATATATGTTGTAAATAATTTCCTTACTAACATTGTTGAATCAATATTATTCCAGTCTGTTCCTGGTAAGTTTAGGTCCCTTGTTAATATTATTCTTGCATCCTGTTCAAGAAATATATGAATTCCTCTGGTCATCTGCACTTGACTTTGGTGGTCTATACACTCCAACAATTGTTATGTGTCCCAGGGTTTTTCTTTATTGTCATAGCTACACAATCCAAAGTATTGGTGTTATCAACAAACAGGTTTCATAACTATCTTTAATCCCTATCATAACACCTCCACCTGATTTTTTCTTAGAATGTCTGTTACAGTAAAAACATGTATACCCTGACAGAACTGGTTTTGAGGGTACTTACGTATTATCACAACCAGATTTCTGACCTGGTATAATTCCTAATCTTACCACAGAATGAGTTTATCTGTTCTGCAGTTCTGACTGCAATCCTTGGTGATTTGTGGAAAATACATTTAATGTACTTTTTCCACCTTCATTATATTAACATCGCAATGGACGGCTGCAACCCCCAACCCATGTCAGGTCATCGTGCAGCATGGGGAAATTCCCTTTTCAGTGATAACAGTTTACAGTGATACAAGCAAGCCACGGCAGAAGAATAACTGCCTAAATGCACCAGCACCCCTCACATTTATGCTGAGCTCCACAAAATATGAAGGCAAAAAAAAAAAAACAAACACTATCAATAGTTACAGACATCACACTCACAGTGCAACAAGTCCAAGTAGGATTATGCAGCATCCAACTTCACCAAGAGGCTGCCTACACATTGTTACAAACAGAAAAGAAATGGCAAGGTTATGAAATGTGTCTCAGCTCATGAGAATACAGCCTGTACTCCAAAAATTAAAAGCCAAAAGTTAAAATAGCACTTTCCTCAGCCAATATAAAATATTCTAGTGACACAGTAATGGCAGTGAATGTCCACGGCATAAGCACAACTGCAGAGTGACTCATTTAGAATCTGGTTGCGATAATACATAAGTACCATTTCCAGTCATTATTCTTTAATCATGTTTCACAAACAATAACAACATCATCCTTGTGGGAAAGTAGTTCATAAGTTCATGGGTTCATAGGTAGGTACTAGGCAATCTGCTCAAGGGCATTTATAAGCCTAGCCAGAGTGTGTCGGCTTTCGCCACCCCATTGATTAATTAACTGATCCTCTGTCAAGCAGAGCCAATGAAGTGATCCCGGGGGTGTATTTTCTGTTACCCATCCACTCGTCAAGGTTTCTCTTGAAGAGTGTTAGTGAGGGGCTCTGCCTAATGTAGTTTGGAATTTTGTTCCAAAGCATGGGAAATCTCTATGACAGGAATCTATCCCTCCAGCATGTTCTATTTATTGTTGTGGCAAGGTTTAGCTCACTCGAGCGCGTGGCTCACAGTGACTTGGATTTCTTTAGGTGGAGCATGTCCATCAATTCTGAGTTGGACATGGCTTTGTACGTCAGGCAGAGATCACCTCTGAGTAAGCGATATGCCACTGAGTACAGCCAGAGTTTTTTCAGTCGGGCTGCATAGGACATATGTTTGAGGCCAGTAATCCTCTTGGTGAGGTACTTTTGTGGTCTCTCCAGCTGTTGGAAGTGTCTTGTGAGGTGCATCCCAAATGAGGCATTGTACTCTAAGATGGGTCTGATGAGTGATGAGTGGAGGGGCACTATAACCTCTTTATTTCTAGATGCGAACCTTTAGTAATTAGATGGGCCACATAGAAGGATTTCCTAACTACTCTGGCAATATGATTGTCAAAGAAGAGATTACTATCTACCTGGGTCCCCGGATCTCTTATTACCTCTTCTGTATTAAGGGGGCTGCCACCTATGTGGTAATTCGTGGGTGTTTTGTTTTTCCCAAACGAGATGACTATGCATTTTTGGCATTTAGCTTGAGGCCATGACTTTGACACCAGGTGTCCATCTCAGTAAGGCCCTTTTGGAGGATGTCCATCTCAGCCAGAGAGTCAATTATGGCTCCCAGTTTCCAGTCATCAGCGAAGTTGGTTAGCCATAGTCCTCCTGTGTTTGCCTGTACATCTGAGAAGTATATGCTGAACAGTAGGAGTTCCAGGACCGAGCCTTGCGGGACACCACTTGTGACTGGTTTAGAGTCGGACCTGGAGCCCACTATTCTTACCGTGTGAGTTCTGTCTGTAAGCCAGTTGGCAACCCATCTTGTGATGTACGGGTTTATGTTCAGGCTGGTGAGTTTTTCTGTAATACCCGAGTGGAGAATGGTGTCAAAAGCCTTGGTGAAGTCAAGGTAGGCTGTGCGAAAAACCTTTCCCTCGTCTATGTCAACGTAGTTTTAAACGTTTTTTCTATATAATTTGTTTTACATTTAGGATAGAAAATTTAATGCAGTACTTTGTACTTGTAAGTTATTAGTTTTGAGTACATTAATCGATGCTGGGTTTTGATTAGATGTTTTAAACATGGGATTTGATTTTAAACAATATTTAAACATGATTATTTTGATTGGATTTATTCTGATGAAGTCATCTGTTACACACTGATGAAAGCGCTAAATAAAGTGTATTACTGTCGCAAGGTTGTGGTTCTTTCTGGATTTGGTTTTATCTTTAACTTTCGCATTGGTTCTTGGTTTGTGAAGTTTCATGGTTTGACCGAACCTGGATATGAATTCTCCCTTGCGAACATTTACTTTGGGGGAGGACCCCATGGAAAACATTGGTCTTTTATCCCAGCTGGTTCAACAAATTTCTCGAGATGTCCCAAATGGGAACAGGAGTGATGTTTTTTTGGATGGTACGCAAATGGCCAATACTTTTACAGGACAAAGGATGTATGCAGGTAGTAACTCTTTAACTGTTCATCTTAATCAGAGTTCACCTGCTCAATCTGCTTTGAATTATAACATTCACAATTGATTTCAAAAGGAATTTGTTTTTAACAGTACTGTCAATAACATTCAAGATACTTGCACATTTCAACAATCTCTAACTATTTTTGAAAACAAAATGCTTAGGTGTAGGAAACTACAGTTGGAAAATGCATACTTTTTGGAGTTCATTAAGAACAAAAATGTACCCAAAGGACTTAGACATCGGAAATATCCAACAGGGCTTTTAGCAGATTCCCCTTTACATCAAGAACTTATTGCCCTGTTTGACTGGCAGGGTTTAGAGTTAATGGATGTTTTGATCAAACATAATCACAAATCCATAGAAGTTCTGCACAGAGAACTGTCAGATTTGGATAAGACCTTGAACTATGACTTGTTGTTCGAACACCATACTCTAACCTATAAGGGCATCTTTGATAAAATTGATAAACTGGTGGTAGATATAAAAGTTTGTAAGGAAAAGAAACTGCTTAGAGACAAAAAAGCCTATGCTTCGGGGGTAGCGTATCCAAAACCACCGCCTAATCTATCTGGACTGTCCTGCAACCAGGTTTCCGCCAATGAAACTTTCACAGGCAACGACACAACACACAATGGTACAACCAATCAGGTCCCTTTAGGACAGGACATTCCATGGGGGGCTACGAGAATATGCAATCAGACCCAGCAAGTGAACTACAGACCTCCACAATTCCATCAAGATCAGGGTTACCAGAATCAACCTTGCCAGTACACCAGGAGGCAACAAATGAGATGGAATTGATTTTGAGTTTCCCAGAGTATGTAGAAAATGAACCTGGTTTTGATGATTTTTTTCATCCACTAGAGGAACACAGTGAACAAGTGGAGATTATTCAGGAACTTCTGACATGTATTTCTAATGAAAAAGGTGACTTTATTGTTTATAATTTTACTACACAGGTTTTTGAATCAGGAATTGCAAATTTGCTTAGCAAAGGGTTCAACTTTGTACCTACTAGGCGTTATAGCCTGTTGAGGTAATTTTAGATCTGAAAGTTTTTGTTAGAAATTTAAATTTCAAGGTGATGTTTGACCGTGCTATGAATATGGAGAGTAACATGGTATTACGTAAAAAAAAGTTTATACAACCCACCCCTAATTAACTGATTGGCATTTTTTGAGCAAATGTGACATTTTGACTTTAGAGCCCTTTTTAAGGGCAATGATAAGTTTGCACACAATTTATCTAAAACCGAAAGTGATTTATTGATGAAACTTTGTAGTGACAAACTTATATGGGTTATGAAACCCGACAAGGGGGGAGGGTAGTTGTAATGTTTAAACAAGATTATAATAATAGGATAAATACTTTATTATTAGAAGGGACGGTTTATGAAGAGGTGTCTAAAGGTTTCATTAACCTCTCCTATCACAAAATTGACCTCATGGTACAAGATTTACATGACCAAGGGCTCATTGATGTTTGTCTATTAGAGTTTTTACAAGTACAATTTCCTAAATTACCGTGTATCTTTGGTATTTCAAAGATACACAAGGACAAAACAGATCCTCCTATGAGACCAATTGTCAGTGCTAATGGTTCAAAGACACAATTTATGGGAAAATACATTGATAGTGTTTTAAAGGAAGTGTTGAAAGGGGAGGAACACATATGTATAGACTCTTGGAATTTCTTAAGTAAATTTAATAACTTGCGACATAATGAAAGAACTTTGTTTTTAACTGTTGTTGTTAATCTTTACAACTCTATTCCATATCTTGTGGGTACTGAATAGTTTGAGAAATTCCTATATGAAAGTACACTATTTGACAATGATCAGGTTGTTATTCTTGTTACACTTATGGAAATAATGCTAAAAATAATTTCATTTTTTTTGAGGAGTAATCCTTAAACAGGGGTAGCAATGGGGGCTATATGTGCCTCCATTTTTGCAAACATCATCATGTTAATGTCGGAAAGGAAGTTTCTTTTTAATTCCCATTATACACAAAAATGGAGTTTATATTTACGTTATATAGATGATTCATTTTTTTTATGGACTGGGGATGTCAAAAACATTCAAGAATTTATGTCCTATATTAATGGTACTACTGATTTTTTTTAATTTACATATTCTTATGGTTCTGACAGCATTAACTACATAGATATAGTGATTAAGAAGGAGTCTAGTTCACATTTTTTTAATGACCTTTATAGGAAGCCCACTTATAGTAATAGTTTACTACACTATTATAGCAATCATCCAACACATGTAAAAAAAGGCTTGGTTAAGGGCCAGTTAGTCAGACTTGCCCGAATGGTTACTAAGAATGATGATTTTCTTTTTCGATGTAGTGAGCTTATGGAGATGTTCAGATCTAGAGAATATCCATCTGATTTATTAGAGAGTTTATTAAATGAAATTTACATTAAAAGAGAGAAGGGAATTATTTTGCCATTATTAAACAACAGTGGAGTTTCTACTGCTTGCATAACTGAAACTTCTTTATTCCAAAATAATGTTTATAACAAGGGCTACTAGTGTTCTTTTGTCACTAGATTTTCAATGGACCATCAAAACATACATGACATTTTAACCAAAAATTGGCATATTTTCCAGGGGTATGAAGGCATAACAGAAAAATTAGGACCTAGACCACGGTTTGTGTTTAGGAGGGGAATTACTTTTAATTAAGGATTTCCCAATATTATTCTAGCATGTCCAAAGGTCAGTTGTCAATCTCCTCTCCGGTCCAGCTGGTGAATCTGGGAATCTTGAGGCAATGTTATAACTGCCTCATGTACACAGACAACCCTCTCCTCCTCCCACATAACACAAATACTTGCGAGAGATGCAGCTATTTAGCCAAACTGGAGGCTGAGCTCTCTCAACTCAGGACTGGCAAGACCAGACAGGAGGAGAAGGCAACTACACACACCACAAAACTAGCCTCACATAATGCTACCACTCCACTGAATCAAACACATAAACACACAAAGACATACTGGAGGCTCTGAGTAAAATTTACCTAAACAGCAGAGGCCTCCAAAGCAGACACCCAAACAACTGCTACCTCAAGACACCCCACAAGCAACACATAAACCACAAAAGCAGTGTGCAAAGCAGTCACAGCCCTTAAGGCCAAATACAACACCAAACATACTTGTCATAGGTGACTCCATAGTCAGACACACTGACGTCCCACTCACCAGGCTGAACAAGGAGAGGGTCACAGTAAGCTGCCTATCGGGCGCTAGAATCCGCCACATAACACAAGCACTGGTCACTCCACAGCAAGTACAAATATGACACAGTCATTGTCCATGCTGGTGTGAACGACCTGAGACGCACCTCCTGGACTGCATGAAAAGAGACATAGAGGAGCTCTCTGATTATGTAGCCCAGGCAGGTATGACCCTAACCCTGAGCAGTATCCTTCCTTCACCAAGAATGATGCCACAATATAGAGACAAGATGATCAGCTTTAACAATTGGCTTAATGTCTGGTGTCATTCAAAGGGATCCAGTGTCTGTCTGCCTGGGATGACATGCTTGACAAGCCACGCTGCTTCAAGGGACGGCTTGCACCTGTCACCCTGGGATTCCGGATATTGGCTAAGGCTCTTGCCACCCCATAGTGCCTTTTTAGGCAAGGCTCAAATTCTAAACCTACCACCCTAGAAAACAAAATGGGAAGAAATTGAGGGTAATGCTGCTCAATGCCAGAAGTCTAAATCTCAAAATGCACGCACTCGAGGCCCTTCTCAGTATGGAGAACATCGATGTCTGTGCTGTAACTGAAACCTGGTTCAAGGCTCCTGAGAGCACCCGGCACTATTAGGTTTTACCTCATATCATGCGTTCCGCCCCAAAACCCGGACCACTCCACAAAAGGAGGGGTGTATCCATATTCATAAAGGATACTCACACCTCCAGGTTGGTGGCAATGCATGAAGCTTGGAAACCATCCAGGTGCAACTAACAATAGGCAAAACTGCTCTACAAATTGTAGCATGCTACAGGCCACCCTCTCAAACTCAGGAACCCCACACAGCCTTCCTGAAGACACTGGAGGGTATAAATGTATCTCCAAACACCATCATATTGGGTGACTTCAACTACCCGAATATAGACTGGGAACATTACTCAAGCCCTAACTTTCTAGCCCAATGGTTCCTGGAGTTCATAAATTCAAATGCCATGGAACAGCTAGTCACTGTTCCCACGAGAGGAGAAAATATACTAGATCTCATTGTCACAAACATGGGGACAAAATGCTCCACACCGGAAGTATATCCCTCATTGGTGAGATCTGATCATAAACTAATCTCACTGGAAATCCACATCCCGCCCCACCCCAAACAAAAGACCATAGTGAAGAACTTCTCTAAAGCAAACTTCACACTACTCAAGACTGGTGTGGTATCCTTCAAGGCCCCTGAGTCAGAGGAAACCACAACCCAAGCTGCGGAAGCCCTTACAAATGCCTTCTATAAACACCTCCAGGACTGCATGGATCAGGCAATCCCAAATAAAACCAAGACTCTTTCCACAAAGGGCAAACGTCCAGTCTGGTGGACCCCAGCCATTAACAAACTTTACAATAAGAGGAGAAAGCTATTACATGATAGAACAAAATCCATAAAAGGGAAGTCACCCCTGATCATTATTAGTAAAAAATACGAGCACTCATAAAATCAACTTAGGCCAATTTTGAGAGAAAAATTGCCATGGATTCAAAGGACAATCATAAGGCCTTTTTCAGCTATGTTAGGAACCTGGGTGGAAACTCACAGATATGCTCAGAATTAGTCCAAAATGATACAAAAATCACTGAACCCACAGACATTGCCAACATACTGGCAGACAGGTTCAGTGCAAACTTCACCCCCTCTCCCCTAAAGGAGAGATAACTATCCCAGCCGAGTGTAGCCTCCCGGACATCTCAAATGCACAGGTGAAAGCTGCTCTCTCTAAAGCTAAAACACAGCATCAATGGGACCGGATGGTGTCCCCGGCTGTGTGCTACACGAGCTAAATGAGGAATTAAACCCGCACATAAGGCAGCTGTTTAATCTCAGCCTTACCACAGGATACGTGCCCAAGGAGTGGCGACGGCAACTGTGGTCCCACTCCACAAAGGTGGCGTCTCTACGGACCCTGGTAATTACCCCATAAGCTTAACAAGTCTAGTCTGCAAAGCTATGGAGAGGATCATAATGGAGCTCATAAACAAAGATATAGGGGACTTGCAGACATTGGACCCGACCCAGTTTGGCTTTGTCAAGGGAAGATCATGCCTTTTGAACTTGGTCGACTTCTTGAAATAGTCACCAAGGCCATTGATGAGGAAAGGCAGTCCATACAGCCTACCTTGACCTTGCAAAGGCTTTCGACACAATACCCCACTCGGGTATTGTAGAAAAACTTACCAGCTTAAATGTAAACCCATATGTCACAAGATGGGTTGCAAACTGGCTTAAGGACAGAACCCACAGGGTTAGAGTTGCTGGCGCTGTGTCAGACTCCAAGCCGGTCACAAGTGGTGTCCCACAGGGCTCGGTCCTTGGCCCCCTATTGTTTGGCATCTACTTCTCAGAAGTACAGGCCAACATGGGAGGACTTTGGCTGACAAAGTTTGCAGATGACTGCAAACTGGGCACCATAGTGGAAAGTGCATCGGACACGGATATCCTTCCGAAGGGACTCACGGAAACAGATAGCTGGTGCCAGAGCCATGGCCTGAAGTTAAACGCCAAAAAATGTATAGTCATACCCTTCGGGAAAAACAAGGTAACCCCAAGCTACCATATAGGTGGCAATCCACTAAGCACAGAAGAGGTTATCAGGGACCTGGGGACCCAGGTTGACAGTGGCCTTTCTTTTGACACTCACATTGCTAAAGTGGTTAGAAAGACCTTCTACATTGCCCACCTGATCATGAAGGGATTCACATCCAGATCTAGTGAGGTCATTGTTCCCCTGTACTCTTCACTTATCAGACCAATGATCGAGTACAATGCCCCATTCGGGATGTATCTCACCCGACATCTGCAGCAATTGGAGAGACCCCAAAAGTTCCTCACCAAAAGGATAAAGGGACTCCAAAATCTGTCATATGCTGCCAGATTGAAGAAACTCCAGCTCTATTCAGTCGCATACCGTCTGCTCAGAGGTGACATGTGCCTGACATACAAGGCCATGTCCAACCCGGAATTAATGGACATGCTCCACCTCAAAAATCCAAATCCACCAAAACCACTAGAGCAAGCGACTTAAACCTTAGCACGGATATAAATAGGACGTGCTGGAGGGATAGATTTATCACTCAGAGACTCCCTATGCTGTGGAATAAAATCCCGGTCCATGTGAGGCAGAGCACCTCGCTGACTCTGTTCAAGAGAAATCTAGACCTGTGGATGGGAGATCGTAGGTTTACCCCGGGAATCATCTCTGGGTCACTGCTGGACAGAGGCACAACAAACTAATGGGCACAGTATTTTTTCATATAAGGGGTGGCGTAAGCCACAATAATTTGGGCTAGGCTTATAAATGCCTTAGGGCAGATAGCCTAGTATAAACCTATGAACCTATGAACCTATGAACTTGTTAAAAAACAAGGGCACTGTTCCCCTTCCAAATGGGGTTCCAGGTATGAGAAATTGTGGGTTTTGGCCCAATGTTGTCTGATAAAACATACAGACAAAATTAAAATCAATTATACCCACATAAAAATATCAGGAAAATATACATGCAACACCCAAGGAGTAGTTTACACTGCAATGTGTTCATAATGTAAAGGTTTTTACATTGTAAAAACCAAGAGAAAGCTCAAAGAAAGAATGTATGGAACATGAAAAATCACAATACTAATAGTGCTTTATTTAGACATATAGAAAAACATCCTACACATAGTTTCAACTTTGTTGTAACAGAAAAAGTACCCCAAGATCCTAGAGGTGGACCATGGGAAGACATTTTAGACTTTAAGGAACTTTGTTGGCAAATTAGACTGAACTCACATATAAAACCTGGGTTAAATGATGGTATTAGTCTTAGCAGTTATTTAAAACTGTGTTCTTACACATAAAATGAAGTTTTACATAATTATTCATAAGTATGTTTTTTTCATCATAGTTTTAAATGTTTTTTGTATATATTTTTTTACATTTAGGATAAGAAATTTAATGCAGTACTTTTGTACTTGTAAGTTATTAGTTTTGAGTACATTAATTGATGCTGGGTTTTGATTGGGTGTTTTAAACATGTGATTTGATTTAAAACACTATTTAAACATGATTATTTAGATTGGATTTATTCTGATGAAGTCATCTGTTACACGCTGACAAAAGCGCTAAATAAAGTGTATTACTGTCGCAAGGTTGTGGTTCTTTCTGGATTTGATTTTATCTTTGACTTTCATATTGGTTCTTGGTTTGTGAAGCTATCTGTGAACTGTTAAATTTTTGAGCTGGCAAAAATCCTGCCTAGTGTTTGTCAAATATAGCAAAATATTTACTGCAAAAATTATCTTCCCTGATCTTGACAAATGCATGCTATCCTGTCTGAACACATGTGCCCAAAACTAGGCTTGGATGCTCTACACATTTCCATTTTTTAAAAAAATATTTTTTTTTATATTTACCCAAAAAATCTTTTCATTCACAGTGACCTGACTTTCCTTTCCAGATGTGATTTGTGAAAAATATGTCCTAACACCAGTACAAGCTATACTATCTAAGTGGGCTGTCAGTTCCCTACTAACAGTCAGAGAATCCTTGCGGATGACATCATTTGTACCAACATGAATAAAAACAGATCCGTACTTTCTTACATTAAGGCATTCCAAGGCTTGTCTCACATCTTCTATTTTTGCTTCTGGCAAGCATAACACTATTCAATATTCATTATCTTCTCGGCAACTATAAGTATCAGTTCCTCTAATAACTGAATCTCCAATTAAAAGAATATCTTTGCTGGCCAGCTCTGAAGAATCTTCAACTTCTAATACAGTAATATCTGCTCTATCAATTGTCATGAAAGATAGATCTTCATCACTATTAGTCTTATTAATCCTGTTTTCATTGTGTATTAAATTCTCATCCAGCTGGTATTGTAAATCCACAGCTTGAGCCATGTACACAACATCTGTCTTTCTCCTCTTTTTTCTTACAGTAATGTTCTTCGATCCTTCCACGTTCACTTTTGATTTCTTACTTTTCACCTGCCCCTTGCCTCTTTTTTCTACCTTTTCCATTGGAAAGGGGATGCCTTTTTCTGTAGACTGAGGGTTTTCTGATAGACAGATATCTTCATTCCCTGTCACCAGTGTGTTACATAACAAAGCAGAAACCTTTTACTAATTATTCTCTTTCCTTTACAGTCTTTAGTCAGTTTATTTTTCTTCCTTGTTATTTGTTGAGAACTTCTTCCTTTCTTTCTTTTTTTTGTTTCCTTCTAAACAAACCATATTCTCAGATTGCTGAATACTTTCAAAATTCCAAAGTTGTCAGCGGCATCATCTTGTTTCATAGGGGTTGAATGATCTTTGCAGACAATAGATGCATCATTTCCTAAATGTGTTATACTTGTTCTATGCCTAACATTATTTAGTTCATCAGTCCAGTCATTAATATATGAAACAACAATTTTCCAAGCCATGTTGATTGCACAAATGCAGTCATCATCAAGTCTAGATTTACTTCTAACAACGGTAAGCAAATCATCCAACTTTTGACACGAGGAACACAGATCACCAGTGTTATGAGCTGTTACCTTTAAATATACATAGCATTTATACACTGTACACGATATTTGTGCATTAGCAAATTGTTAATTGCATATTCATTTAAGGAATCCATATTCAGCTTCAAATGAATAAAATATTGTAAAAGAAAAGACTAATCAAAATCAGTTACCAAAGAATTCAAAGATAATTTAAATTAACTTCTATGACAAAATCACACAAGCAACATACAACTAAATACTAAAGTAAGTACAGTAAAGTTGTTCGGATCATACAAGTTCTGCCAGCCAGACAAAAGTTGGAATTCCTTTAAGTCACGCGCAGTAGCTCTGCTCACTATCACTCGCAGTTGCACTTCTTTTTAACAGTAAAGATCAATAAATTACAAACCAAGGTGAGCTTGTTTACTTATGCTCAGGATTTTCCTCTCTGCAGTCTGTGTGAATTTATAGTTGTCTCGGCCCCTTGGGGTGGCTAGAGCTTGCCTGTCTAAAACCTCTCCCTTTCTAACAACCAACAGTGAAATTAAAGGTAAAACAACAAAATATAAATCAAAGTAAATCTTAACAAGCTTTCTCATCCTATGTACAAACAGTTAAAAACAGTAATAACAAATACAATATAAATTCAAATAAAACTTCTCTTACCAGTCAACTCCACAGTAAATCACAAACCAAGGTAGGATTGTTTAGATATGCTCAGGATTTAGTACACAGTAAATAAATACAGTATAAAACTAAGTGGCAGGCAATAAAAATGTGCAGTAAATAGTATGACTAAGCAAATAACTGGCAACTTATGAACAAATACCTTAAAAACAGTGAAAAATGCCAATAAATAATTAACAAATAGCGAAACTAACAAAAAAAGTTTTGTAAACAGTGAAAACAGCAATAAAATTTGATATAAAATTTGATTTATCAGGCACAATAAAGCAGACAATTGCAGTACAACAGTGTAGTTTAGTACTCAGTAATTAAATACAGTATAAAGTAGGTGGCAGGCAATAAAAAAGTACAGTAAATAGTATAAATAAAAAAGTGATTTGCCAGAAAACCACAAATTTTATGAAGAACAAACCAAAAATATGAGGCAACATTTGGACAGTTCAGTTGTCAAGTTGTAATGACACACACCTGTAGCAGTTAAAACACACTGCTGACATCAGCTGGCAAACACATAGGCATCAGGTAGGTGTTCCTCTATACCTGTATTCTTGGGTAAGAGTGAATAGAAAAGGATGTAGTGGTGTAGACTGGAAAGTAGGATTGACATTTACTCAGACAGAAAAGTCTGCATGTTGCTAATGAGTACGGAGGAAACCAGACTACATAACCAACATACTGGTGGCACCAATAATTTAAAGAAAGAGGACCTGTATGTTACATCTTCCTTTTTTACAAGTAAAAACAAATGATTTTGTGAGGCAGATTTTTGCAATATCATTCATTAAAGTCTAAAGATGCTTTATTGTCTGTCATGAAATGCTTATATCTTTGTATAATTTATACCACTCACACTTTTTTAAACTTCTTTTTCTTAGTAGTATCCCACAAACATACTAAAAATGGGGAGAGTTACATGCAAACTGGTATTCATATTTTATGCTAATTAGCTGTGCAGATTTTTGCCTGGATGTACATACTTCCAGGATGCTTTATATCTATTTTTTATGTTCTTTAGGTTGAGTGGCAGATTAAGTGTACAATGGTTCCAGGTAGTTTTCAAACCAAGAGCCCCCCACTTTCTTGTTTTTTTTTTTTTGTTTTTTTTTAGAACCATGCACGAATCTCTCGCTACTGATTCTGAAACACGAGTCCAGACAGTAATATCCAGGTGGAAGATCAAGTGTGTGCATGCTTGGCTTTTGTATTTTTCTCTCTGTGTATGTTTTCATGTACATAATCACACGTATATATTTGATGGTGGCTTGCAGTGCTTATTTGTGCTGATTGACTTGCATGTCGGTTCATCTGGAGGTCTTATTCTTTTCCATTTTTACCAGCTGATTACCTGCAGTGCAGATTAACAGCAGCACTTCAGCACTACCATTTCTAGATAGAGTGAAGCCCTGTTTAGTATCAACGTTACAACATCATATGTCTTTTCTTACGACAGAAAAATGGCTGCTTTGAAACATAATCTAAAATGAAAAACAACAGGTAGAATAATAAATGTACTTAAAGGACATAAAATAAGATTACTTTGTCTTTTTGCCATCATATACATGTAGCATAACATATAACATATTATAACATAGTGCACTCTATGTAGAAACGTATACTATGTCGATAAGCAGGGACCATATTAACAACCCAATTTGGTCAGATAGTCCTTGCTTTATTTATCTATCTAGCTATCTATCTATTTATCTATTCTTTGTTGACTGAGTTAGACCCTCTAGGCTAATGGCCTCTTTTCAAGGGATATCCAAGGGGGCATTTATACTACTAGGGGAAATTTGGGCAGGATATTGGGAAACTTCCCTTACTCTTTGAAGCTGCTAGATAGTGCTGAAGGCCACCTTCAGCAGTAAAGAAGAGGCCTGAGGGATGCAGCATGGAGGAGGAGAGAAAAGCTATGGAGTGTTTGGAGATGCAAAGTGAGAATTTGGAGAAACATTTAATCGATATGGAGCTTCAGAATGTAAATAAGGATTCATCTGTGGTGAATGTTACAAATAAACTGCATTTAGCTGACTGCATGGAGAAGGAAGTAAGCAAGTCTGTTGAAGTGGTGCAGATAACAGAAATGGTGTCAGGAGGACAAATAATGTTCTCTCAAAAATAATCGAGCAGGATGATCCAGGTGACAGTTCTGCTGTTTCATGGGATGAGATGGCAGATAACTTTTCTGGAAGTGCTCAGGATGGTAATGTGGAAAAGGAACCAGGTGATGTGGCAGCAGAGCATGCAGCAATTAAAACTTAAGTAGAAGTGACAGAAAGTAAAAAGAGGAAAGCAGTATCAAACTGCAAAGATGTCTGGTTTTATGGCAGCAGAGAATGCAGTAACTAAAATATATGCAACAATGACAGCAGGCAAAAAAGGAGGCCAACAACAAACTGTGAGTAAAACTGTTTTTAAAAGGAAGAGAAGATCAACTGTAAGAATAAGAATAAAAAATGACATTGAGTTAGACAGGTATTGTATATGGGACAATTTTGTAACTGTTTTGAGTTATAAACTCAAAAAATTTGGTCATTTATACATATTACTACAGAGACCTTTCGTGATTTAACATCTGAAACTGATGGACTGACGATGACATTTCTGGAACCATGTACCAAAAAGAAGAATATTTATCTGTGGAACAATTATTTGTTTTCTGTAGTAATTTAAATGTTAAAAAATATTACTTTGCAGTTTAGAAATGATGAACTGGAAGAAGAATATGATAAAAATGCATGCATAGTCTGTGTAAAACTGTTGATAATATTCTGAATGATAGAAATGAGAGGAATTTATTGAATATAGGATGAAGGTTGGAAGCTGTTTTGAAATGTGAAAAAAAAACATGGTGAAACACTTTCCAATTGCTACTTTTGTGACTGGTCACAGAGGGACATTAAGTTATACTGGCCAGCGTAAATCATATTTCTTTTGTGTGGACCTTTATTGTTCAATTAATGATTGTGACAGGGTACAATGTAAAAAGTGTGAGGAGAAAGGATATACAACAAGGCAGGTTGTGTAAATAGTGACACCTTTGGATGGATTGTAAAGAGCAAACAATAAATAATGAAAAAAGGGGAAAGGGAAGAAAAAATACATGAGGAAGGACAACAAGAGGCTGGGGAGAGGGGGAACAGGGTGATGAAGAAACTGTAGAAGAAGAGGAAAAACATATGACAGGGGAGTATGAGAAGAGGTAGAGTACATGCAGGAAGAGAGATCAGGAGAAGGGATTGATACAATTTTTTTTTAAGTTCTAACCAGTGAAAAATCTGATTTTGAGGATCAAGGATTGTTTTTACAAAAACCCATAAAATATATTTAATTGGGAAAGAGTAAAAGCAAGAAAATGAACATTTAAAAATATTTCCCCTAAATTTAAAAAGAAAGAAAAACTACAATTTTAGAGCTCTTTCTGTAAATGTGAACAGAATTATTAACAATGTAAGAAGGATAGGGATACTGGAATGGTGTGCTAAATATGATATGAATGTTATTCTCTTAGAGGAAGTAAAATTCCTAACAAATGAAAATAAGACTGAAAACAGAACAATTGTGAAGTGGAAATATAATATAGGACTTGGTAAGTGGACTTTGTTCTGGAGTGGCTGAGTTGTATAAAAAAAATTGAAAATCCTAGATGT
Source organism: Protopterus annectens (assembly GCF_019279795.1). Taxonomy (NCBI): domain Eukaryota; kingdom Metazoa; phylum Chordata; order Ceratodontiformes; family Protopteridae; genus Protopterus; species Protopterus annectens. Next base: position 1,916,990,481 of record NC_056739.1, read on the forward strand.
AACATTGGTAAGAATGGGAAGGCTAACTGTTGTGGATGTCAGATGCAGAGAACACATTTATTGAATTATAGCATTATATGCATATATAACTAGCAAGGAAAGAGAAAGAATCGGTTTAATCAAATATTAGACTATGTAGTGGTTAACATGAAAATTATAATTGCAAGGGACTTTGTGATTTTAGGGGAAAAATATGAAAAGAAAGGGAATGATGCAAAAATACAGGAAGTGATACAATGTGGTAAATTAGTTGTATGGGGCAAAAGTCAATGGGCTTACAGAAGGGAGCACTTGGATCTGAAATTGATTATTTCATAATATAGGATGGCTTAGAGGTAGCAGATGGTAATACACATGTGACAGGTTTTTCAGACCATTTAGCAATATGGATGGAGGTGATGTAACTAAGGGAATATATTAAAATGAGAAAGGGAATAAAAAGAATAAATGAGAAATTATGGGATGGAATTGGAAAGTGGGAAGTACTGCAGTCAATGAATGATCATATAACCATGAAGGACTTTAATAAAAACTGGTATGAGTGGTGTGTTGAATTTAAAAAGAAGTATAAAAACTTTTTTTTTCAATGTCAGGATGATATAAGAAACTGAAGTACAGGAAAATAAATAGAAATGTATTAGATAATTTAGAGAGTAATACAAAAGAGTATTATGATATCAAAACAGAAATATATAAAATAAATCAAGAAAAAAATAAGGCATTACTGTTCAAGCAGAGATATTAATTACAGGTGACAAAGGAGGAGCTGTTTGCATATTTGGTTAAAATAGCAAAGGAGGGTGTTAGTATAATGAGAAAAATGAAAAATCTAAAAGGAGAGTTAAAAAGAATGCAAGAACAAATTATGAGTATTGTAGCATAGCATGTGGCAAATAGATATAAGAATAAAAAGAAGGAAAATAAGAGAAAATGGAAAGTAAAAAAATAATAACCAGTTAAGGAATAATTTAAAAAGGAAATTAGTATTAGTGAATTGGATAAAGTACTTAGGAAAGTAAATGCTGACTATCAGGCCCAGATGGTATATGGTATGGAATGTAAAAGAAATTAATGGATTGACAAAAGAAAGTATTTTGTAAATATACTGAATGAATGGTTGAAGGGAGGGTTTGTTTTTGAAGAGTTATTTAGTGGGATATTAAAATTTATATTGAAGAAAGATGAGAAGAATGAAATAAAAAATGGAGACCCATCAGACTAATTAACACAGATTATAAAATGTTTATCAGCATAATACAGAGAAGAATGGAAGGAGGGATGAGGGATTCTATGGAAGAAAGAAAGTAGGAGGGATGTCGAGAATTGTTATTAGTTGTGAGAGAAATTGTGGATGATATTATAAGTAAAAGGGAGAATGTGAAAATGATGGCAGGTAATATTAGCCAGGCATTTGATACAGCAGGACATGATGCTTTATAGGATATAATGGAGAAGTATGGAATAGGTAATAGAATTAGGATAGGTGTGTATGTCAACATACCAAAATAATAGACTGTTAGTGAATGTGTGGCTGAGTAAGGAAATATGCATGACATGTGGTATAAGATAAGGATGTCCTCTGAGTTGAATATTGTTTGCATTGGCAAGAATGCAATACTGAGTGAAGTAACTTATAAAATGAAAGACGCTAGATATGTAATGCAAAATAAGGTGGTGATTCCAGCAGTTTTGACATAAGTAGACAATATAGTTGTAGTTGCTAAGAATAAAATATGGATGAGGGAAGTGTGGGTTTGTCTGAATGGATATTTCAAGGAAATGGGAATAACACTGAATAAAAATAAAAGTAAGGGTTTGGGTGGTGTGGTCAGAATTGAATGTTTATCTTTCAATGAATGAAATGTCTTTGTTAGGGATAATATTTGAGAAAAATTATATAGTTATGATGAAATGGGAGGGTTTGATAAAAGAAATGAAAAAAATGTCTTCTGTGGAGCAGTCGGGAAAGAGGTTTATCAGATGAATTCTGTATTATAGGAAAAATCGCATATATGTCAAATGTTTATATGATCCCAGAAAATATGAAAAAGAAATCGTGCAATTGGTATTTTCTTTCATATGGAGTTCAAGATTAAATTCAGTGTTGTATATGAATGAATACGAAGTGGGAATGTGTTACTGAATCCAGTTCTGTGTTTTGCTTCATTTTACTAATATAGAGTATTAAAGTGAGTAAAGTAAGAGAATGAGAAATTAATACTGAGAATGTTTAAATATCAGTACAAACAGTTCTGGGAGATGATGAGAATAAGAAAAAGAGAAAAAGAATATGTAAATGAACAAATTAAAAACAATCACGAAAAATGCTAACATGGAGTATAAAAATCGATGACAGAAGGACGTGGAATAATAATGTAATGAAACAATATTACTTTGTGAATCCATAATAAATGATTAAAGCCATTAAAGTAAGCGTAAAGTGGCAGGTATAAAAAGATAGTAGAGTTTCAGGATTTTTTATTGAGACTGGTAGTAAATAAATTACTAGTAAAGGGGAATATGCCATATAAAAAGAAAGTTGAAATAGTGTATTTATGTAATGCGGAAGAACAGACAACAGAGCATGTTTTTTTTTTGTTGAAATGCAAAAGAGTAATGAAACTCTGGAAATTTTTGAGTCAAGAAAATTCTTTGGAGAATATTGATGACATAAACAATATAGATATGAATATGATTATGTATTTATATTATAAGAACAAGAAGAAAGAATATGAGGGAAGGGTAGATAATAATTTATTTTATGCAATACGGGTTATCTGGAATGAAATGTTGAATTACATTTTGTTTAATGGGAAATGGATTTGGGCAGCTAGATATTGCCAAAAAATAGATTTTGGTTGTAGAAGAAGGAGTGGGGGTCAATCATGGAAGAATAGCAATGAGGCAAATATGTACATTTTATAGATATGTAAATACATAAACAATGTATTTTTATGTTACATTAAATAAAAGAACCCTACTCTTTTTATAAAGTTTCGTGGGATCTTTTACATCCACCTGAGCTAGCACCAGCTCAAGCAGATGGGACCTTGCTTTTACATCTCATCCAAAAAAAACAACATACTTGGAAGTGCTGCACCTCCATTATATAGCACTGCAGTAGCAGCAGTCAATCTGTCTAGTGTTGGAATAGAACCCCTGCCATCTGCACCAGAGGTGAGTATGCTACATGCTGCAACACTGACACAGATTCTATAATCACACAGACACACATATATAAATATGAAGATGCTGACAAAAGATCAAGGTTTTATTCTGTCAATAGCATTGCTGCTGTAGCTGCTACTAAACAACTTATTCAGGTCCATAGGTAATTACTAGTCTTGCAGTCCAGGAGACCATTAAAGAGCCTATCCCAACTTCCCAACTGCTCAAAAAACAGTGTCTGGTTAATTGATTTGCTAAAGGTCACACATGAAGAAAATATTCTTCTTCTTCTTTCGGCTTTTCTGGGTTAGGGGTCACCACAGCGGATCATCTGTCCGCTCATGATTGGCAGTGGAGTTTTACAGTGTCGAGTTGCCAGCCTGGCGCCCAACCTTTCACAGAAGGCACACACATGCACACACTCACACCTAAGGCCAATTTAGAGTGTTCAACCCACCTACTGCATGTCTTTGGGATGTGGGAGGAAATCAAAGCACCCAGAGGAAACCCACAAGACCACAGAGAGGACATGCAGACTCCGCACAGAAGGCACCCCAGCTGAGGATCGAACCGGAGAACCTCTTGCTGTGAGGTGGCAATGCTAACCACTGCACCACCGTGGCCGCCCCCTTTACAGCACATTTTCAAAGACCTAAAATCACTCCTTTGAATGAAAACCCTACTGTTAGAAGGCTGCGTATGACAAGCAAAAATCAAAGGTAAAAATAAGGCTGCCAAAGAAGATGAACAGTCATCAAATCCCTCCCTTTCCCCTGGAGTTTTTTCTTCTAGTGCACTTTGGACACCTGTCCTAATACTATATTTTTGAAGAAAATAAGGTGGAAAAATTCAAACTCTGTAACTCTGGTACAGGAAGTTGATCATTAACCAGTCAGAGCTTTAGCCCTTTGTGCGGTAAGACAGTAAAAAGACAGTAACAATGATATGCCAATACACAACCCCTAGTAGACTTCACATCATAGAATCTAATACCTCCAACCTGAAAATCACTGCATTTATATGAGAATAGAATGTACATACCTTTCTTTAGTTTTTGAAAAAAATATTGTTTTTCAGACCACACCACCTTCCTTTCTGAGTGGCTGTATGTTACTTGTTTTCTTTACATAAATATCTCCCTTGATAGGATCTGGCCTAGAACACCATATTAAATGTAATCCTAGCACTTAAAACCCTCTCATTCATGTATTCTAGTGACTACAGTACTGATCTAGGAGAAGTAAGGATAGTACTGCAAATATCTTGAAAATATCTTGAAAAAAATATAAATTATCCACCCCCCCCCTTTTTTACTGCAGTCACAGCTACTTTTCTTTTTGACTTCCTTGAGCAACAACCATTACTTCACAGTTTAATATTCACAGGCTTTGTGTTCCAACAAGGTGCAGAAAGCCTATGAATTGATTGGCTTGTTGCAACAACCTCCCCACTAGAGTACTGCTGCTGCAGTACACCAAAGGAACACTTATGTATTTATTATTTATTTAATGTTTTGTTGACCAGGAAAGTTCGACTGAGCACATGCCCTTTTTCAGCAGAGGCCCAGGGAAAAAGCCCCAAACAGAATAAAGATTAGTACAAATAACAAATTATACAATACATAAGGTCATACAGTAGTGGCACATACAAGGATTACAAGATATAAATAGAGATATTCAAAAATAGAGCAGTTGACTATACAAGACACACATGGTGGGAAGTAGACATTTTTCTTTGTTTGGATAGGTATGACTAATTAGAGAGAAGTAAACTTAGGTAGGATGTAGTAGAGAAGTTCAGAAAGAAAAAGAAGAAAGGATGTTGCACAGAGGAATAGAGAGTATAGGAGAGGAATTAGATGGGAAAGAGAGACTCCTATCAGGCTGAGAGAGTAATGATCAACAGTCAGGTGAAGGGACTTCAAGATGGCTGCACATTGAGTAACAGCTTATTTTAGCTCTTCCATTGTGAAAACAGAAACTCAGCAGAGAAGGCCAGTAGGCTTGTGTCTATAGATACAATTCAGTAACTGTCTGGTAAGTGCACTGCCTGGATGCCAGGAATAAAGAAATAAGGAAGACCTGGAAAAAATAAGTTACAAAAACTGAGGAAGAAACACTGACTGGGGAAAGGTCTGCAGCTATTCAGCAAAAAGCAATGTAAGCTCCAGACATGACTAGGAAGCTATAAGACAACTGCATACAGACCTGGTTAAAATAAACAAAACACTGATGGAGTACATCAACACAAACAACACAATGCTGGAAAAAATGTAAGAAGCTTTAAACAGATATTCAGATGAGATGATAAAGCTCCAAAAATCAGAGGTCGAAATAAAGAAAACTTTGGCTGAATGTGAAACTGCTCAGGAAGAGATGTTTAAAAAAGTAATAGAATTAGAGGACAGAAAATGTAGGGAAAACCTGAGATTTTCAGCTATACCAGAGAAGCTGGAAGGAACAGACTGCATTAATTTTATGAAAATAAGCAACTGGACTGATATTCCACAGCAGGAGATGTTAGTTGAGAGGGCACATTGTGTGTATGCTCCAAATCTGATTATAAGAAATCAGCCTAGAAATGTAATAGTAAAGATGCAATCCTACCCACAGAAGGAGTGGATTCTGACAAAATTGTGGCAGAAGGACAAAGTACTAAAAGCGGGAGACAGCAGAATGTATTTGAGAATGATTACTCATTAGAAGAGGAGCAAATTTATTCCAGTATTCAGGGAATATCAAGATATCCGCGGTGGTGCAGCGGTAGCGTTGTTGCCTCACAGCAAGAGGTTCTCCCATTTAATTCTCAGCTGGAGTACGGGGAGTGCCTTTTATGTGTAGTCTGCATGTCCTCCCCGCGGTTGGGTGGGCATTCGAAAGACATGCGTAAATGGGCGTGCCTTCGTTGAAGGTTGAACGTCGAGCTGGCACCTCGGTGTTCATCAAAAATCTACTGCCAATCATTAGCGGACCAGAGTTCCGCTGTGGCAACCCCTAACCAGGAAAAGCCGAAAGACAACAACAACATTCAGGGAATGTCAAGATGCAGGTGTGAGATTCAAACTGCTGTATCCAGCTGTCTTCAAGGTATTCTTCCCCGAAGGGACAAAAATATTTTTTGATGAAGTACATGCTAAGGAGGAAATACAAAAGTTTGTCCAACAAAAAGTAAGCTATGAAACAGAAGGAGATTCTTCTTGTTCTTCTGGTAATAAAGTCCAGGGACTGTACCTGTGAAACCTTTTCAATTTTTTCAATGGAAAATGTTGAAAAGAAGGAAGGGAGCACAAGAGTTGACTAGAAAAATCAAGAGTACAATGGAAATGAAGCAGAGACAGGATTTAGGAGATGAAGAGTAATAAAACCAGTAACTTAATATGGGATTACAATGTAATAATTATAATTGTGAAATATAACCAAACAAGAAAATCTGGAAATATTGGACTTTTTCTGAATTTGTTGGACTTCTGGGGGAACCTAAAGCATATGCCCTACTTCATGTCATTAATATTTGGAAAAGTGCTTTGGAGAGGGGAAGAGGAGAGAGAAAGTTAACTGTAAGTATTTTTTCTTAAATAGTACCAATTATATGACATGTAGTTTTCTTTACTTCACTTATTTTAAGTGTAATGGGGAGTGTTTTTTTGGGGGGGGGGTTTTTTGAGGGCTTTCAATAAAACAAAATGTTCTGTAAGCTGTGACACAGACGCAAATGGATATGACAAGAAACAACTGTATAAAAGATCAACCTGCCAAATATTATATGCATATAACATAAAAGTTGGAACTAGATGTTTAACAAAAAACAGTTATACATAAAAGGTGGTACAAACTATATAAGAAAATGATGCCTTCTGTAATGTCTTTCAGTCTGAATCGTCTTACAGGTAAGTACAAAAAAGAAAAAGTAGTGAACTATATTAAAACATGTAGAGTACAAATAGTTATGCTCCAGAAGATATACCTGGATAGAACTGAACATGTGAATTTGATAAAGAAAGGTTTTCAGGATGACTGTTCAGTGGAGTATCTGGAGCAAAGGAAAAGAGGAGTATTTATATTAATGCAACAGGAGCTCCAGTAGTGATAGAAAAGGAAAGAAAAATACAATGTTGAAAGATATATAGTACTAAGGGACTACTGGTAAGGGAGGAGGATTACACTGGCATGCATCTATATTCCAACTAAAACTGCTATAATGGAGCTTAAGAAAATTTTGGGAGAAATAATCAGCTTTCAGCAAGGAATATTACTTATAGGTGGGGATTGGAATTTGGTTTGCAATAGTGAAGATGTGTCTGGGGGACCTAGAAGGGAAATATAACAACGGACAGTAGATTTTTTGAAGAAATTTATGAAAATGTTTGCATGAAAGTTGTGAATTCAGTACTAGGAATCCGGAGTGAATTTACATATTATTCTCCAAGATACCAATACTGGGTTAGGCTAGCTAGAACTGATATCTCACTAGAACATGTGCATGTAGTTGAAGGTCTTGAAACACACCCAATAACCATTTCAGATCATAAGCCAATAATAACTAAAATAAAAATGCAAGGTAATGAAATAAAAATGAGCCACTGGCACTTTCCCACCTATCTGCTGAAAAGAGATACATTTCAGGAATGGGTTTTGGAAATAATTCAGGAGCTATTACAGAAGATAGAACTTTCTTCTGAAAGTATAGCTAGGTAGTGGGATAAATTAAAATGGAGTTTAAAGCTAGGGTGGAAATAAAGGAAAGGGAGATATTGTTAAGTAATAAGAATTATTTAGAGAGACTGACAAATGTTAAAGCATTGCAAAATAGGGGAATCTCTCAGAAAAAGAAAAGGAGCAACTACAGAAAGCTAAACAGAAAATATGAGATTACCTCGATAATATACATGAGTTTAGAAAGATTGCTGTTACACAAATATTTTTGATAATAATTCTAAAGCACAAAAACTTTTAGCACAACAACTCGGGCATAAGAAAGTGGAAAGGGCTGTTACCAAGCTTAGGGAGTCTTTAACAAGGAAGATAACAAGAGATCCTGTAGAAGTATTAGAAATATTTTGGAAATTTTATGAAAGTTTGTATAAAGCAGAAAAATATGGAAATCAAGAAAAGGTACAAATGGAAATGTTTATAGAAGAAGTAAATATGCCAAGGTTAGAGAGAGATGAGGCTCAATTACTAACAGTAAGGATAGGAGGAGATGAGATAAAAATGGCTATGTATAACCAATCTACAGGAAAGTCCCCAGGAATCAATGGTATTCCTGTAGAGGTTTGGAAGCTAGGAGGGGAAACACTGATAAGGATCTGGAAGGTTTTGTTTAACAGTATTTTAAGAGGAGGAGAAGTACCAGCATCCTGGAAGAAAGCGGTAGTAGCTGTAAAACCTAAAGAAGGTAAAGATCCATTGGATCCAGCATCATTTAGCCCCATATCAACACTAAACCATGATTATAAAGTGTTTATGTCTATAATGCCTAAAAGAATGGCAAAAGTGATACCACAATTGATAGATATGGATCAGTGTAGTTTTGCGGATGGGAGGCAAATATTTGACATTAACAGAACATTGATTATCTAGAGAAAAGAAGAATGTAAGAAAATACTATTGTTATTGGTGGATCTTGATGCAGAGAAAGCATTTGACAGAGTAGAGTGGGACTTCACGCGCAGGGCAATGGAAGCATCTGCTTTCCCTGGTACAATTTTAAGGTTGATTAGGAGTATATATGAGGGATTGGAGGTGAAATATAAAGTGGATGGGGTCCTCTCTGATAATTTCTGCTTGAGTGGAGGAATCAGGCAGGGGTGTCTTCTTTCTCCTTTACTTGCATTATATTTAAAATCATTGGTAAAGAAAATAAGGGACTGAGAAATTCAAGGATATAATTGGTATGGCAGTCAAGAAAAGCTGGCTCTAATTGCAGATGATATTATTTTATGCATAACAAAACCAAAAAAGGACATTGCAGTTTTGTGGAATATTTTAAGACAGTTTCAAATCTTTTCAGGATACAAAATTAATGAAGCTAAAACAAAGATGATAGTGGTAAATTATGTACCCACACATGAATTGGTCCAACAACATCCATATTTATGGGGACATGATAAACTGAAATATTTAGGAGTATGGATTAGAAATAACTATATTGTGGCTGCTAAGGATATGTGGGAAGAGACTACACAGAAGATAATACAAACATTGAGAAACTGGAGGCTTTGTTATATGGATATGGATAGCAAGATATAATCAATTAAAATGTTTTTAGTCCCTTTAATCTTATACACAGGTCAGACATATTTTTATCAACAAGAGGGGAAGCTGTGGATAGCAATTGAAAAAGAGCTGAAGGATTGTACCTGGGAGGGGAAGATGGCAAGGGTCAAGTGGGATAAGCTGATTCTTCTAACAGAAGAAGGCGGACTAGGATTACCCAACTTGAGTGTGTATTTTAGAGCAACACAGTTAAGGTTCCAATATATAACACAAGCAGAAAACTATAATTCAAAGTGGAAAGGGATGATGATGATATGGGGGAGATCTCAAGAAACTAGCAGGGAATATTTTAAGAACTAAGCCGACACAGGAATGGAGAAAAGAGATTTTGCTAATAGGGATGGCTGCAGTTAGGAATGCAGACAATACAAAAGAGGGGGCTGGAATTTATTGGAGAAAACTGGCAAAGAAACCAAGGTATTGGGAGCAAATAACTAGAAAGGGAAAGGTAACAGAATGGGAAGATGCCAAGAATTTATTTGGAATGCAGGTTAGGGATTGTCTTCCCTATCAAGGATTGATATCAATGTATAGGCAAAGAGAAAGAAGTAGGAGGTCTTAAATGAAAGACCAGCACTGGTAGAGTTTTTAATAGAATCTAGAACAGATGCTGTCATTAAAAAAGGAATAATTAGATCATATAAAATATTGCATGATAACTATAAGAATTCCAGCAATAGCAATATAAGACCATATGTGCTGTGCTTGGACTGTTGAAGCCTTTCAATTAAGATAACAGCAGGCTTCCTCACACTCTTAATATAAGGGAGGAAAAAAAAAGAAAATTATCTAGGAATTCAGCAACAATTGCCAACTTCCAAAACACATCAGAAGATAATTTCTCTGCTACAGAACAACTACCACTGGTTGTTTGAAGCTAAAACTTGACCAAAATCCGTAACAATTGGGAAATGAGAATAATCACGGGCACACACATAAGCAGACTTTCCGCAACATAGGAAGTATTGTAAAGCACTGAAGAAATTCTGGTCTGAGTGAGTTTGAGAGATTATGCTTGCACCAGAAGCCATCCCTCTATATTAAGAAGGTCTTCAAGATTAGCTAGCTCATAGGACTGAAAACAATTTCCAGGCAAGACCACGGAGATTAAACAACAAACTGGAAACGCGCAAGAGGACAGTCTTTGAAAAACTGCACAAACACTGATGTTTTTATTTTAGAGATCACTGGAAACAAATGCTGCTGAACCCTCTTCAGCAGATGCAACATGATTTTAGAAGGTATGCTGCAAGCAGTTTGAATACTTATTTATTCAGTGTAGGATAATTACAGATTCTGCATATGCCAGTCAGATTCCAAAACATCGTGCACACCCAATGCAACTTAAATGCAACAAAGTGTAATGCCAACTCTGTTTCCAAAATTCCAGGTGAATGCCATACCGCAATGTAAGGAAAGGAAACTATTCCCAAGGAATCCTACAGAATACGTAATAATACCCACCAAAAAAAACAAAAAAAAAACCATGAACCGCAACAGGCTGCAGCCCTGCAGGCTATGGAAGAGGATCTGACTCTGTATGTCCTAGAGGGCAGCTGTCTAGACAGAGAGCCAGGCTGCAACTAATACAAATCTGAAATCAAGAAATCATGGACAGGTACTGCCTAGACAGACAGCTGGTGCAGACTGTTTACAACATGGGTGCCCAACTCATGTCTGTGCAGACATTGCAAGACAACCCCATCCCTCTCGAAATAAAAGTGTGCCTGAGCCAAGGTGTACTGGCATCTGGGATATTCCAGCAACATATGGGAGATGCTGTAGGAGTATCAAAGACAGCTGCCAGTCATATTCTGACACAATTCCTGGCAGCATTGTGCACCAAGATAGAAGAACACATACTCTTTCCATTATTCATGATGACAACATAATTGTTTCCACTTTCCACAACAGGTCACTGTGGTTATCCACTTAACCATGGCTAATGACTCCATACAGAGAACCTTCCTTCCTTGCAGAGGAGGCCTACACTGGAGTACATGCAACAACACAAAATACCATATGGTATATCTTTTGTGTACTGAAATCCAGATTCAGATGTCTGGACACATGTGGGTGTGCACTGTAATATTTACCTGAAAAGGCAACACAGATAATTACTGTCTACACCATGCTACATGATATGCTAGAAACAACACATGGCAGTCTTCCTGCTGCAGGTGTGGGTGCACTACCCCAAGAACCTCAGATGCCTAAAGATGACATTCCGCAGCTATCAGAGAAGGAACAGGAGAACACAGGTGGCAGAAGATGCAGGCATGGGTGATGGTGGGTGTGACCACAAGTCAATACCCAGGCAACACATAAGTGACTGTCATACACCTTTGAGTCATGACAAGCCACACATACAAAAGTACACACATTAAACATTGATGTTCATGTGTTGTCCCACCACACCAGCACAGATTGCATCTAATGGCAATTAACCAGTAGATGTACACACTGTACATCAGACATAACATAATTCTAACAGTATGAACATATACAAATCTATCATGACACAGACCATCAATTCAGGCCACAAGTGACACAGTTATGCATACAGACTCGTGTGAAACCCATTCCTATCTGTCCACTATAAAAAGATGCAAGCAGGAAACAAAATCAGGACATACTGCAGAGCTGTTATCAATGTCACAAGCAACACATATCAATGTAAAGTATGGATAAAGGTTAATGTACTAATAGTGTCAGCTATGGTTAGTAAAAATGCCAGACTCCTGTGGCATCAGACTTCACAACAACCACAGAAGGATGGCAGACATTATCAGTGGTCTGCACAGTAGTTATCACCACCATGGAGTGAGACTGACACTACAGGATATAGTGGATCAACTGTCAGTGTTACTGTAATACAATCTAAGGTGCCCACACTGACAGCTCATACCACATTCCTGGCTGCCCCTACTACATATAGAAATACTCAGACCAGGTTACTCCACAGAGGATACTCTTGGATTAATGCCAGTATGTGGAGACAGACTCTGGGAAGGAGCATGGGTGAAAGTTGACTGTCTGGTCATGACTACCAGGCCCACAACAGATTGGCCAGCAGTAGATGTGTGAGCACATTGCAGCATAGACATCGATGCCTAATAGGCAAGGGTTGGTTAGCCGAGAGGTGGCCTGCCTCTCCCATGTGGCACTCGGCTAAGCACAGTCAGGGCACAAAGAACCTGGCTCATACTATGGCACTTTTGTAGTACTGCTGTAGCCAAGAATTCAGTGGACCATGCCACAGATAACATGCTTTCATTCTGTGTAGCCAATGTTGTCATGACCTTACCGTGCCTGAGCTCTTGTCATTCATACAGCACACACAGCTGATGTGCAGGTCAATCCATGGCACAGGCAAGTTCATGAATGTCAGATCCACAATGTTGCTGGGAATGTTCATTTGCCTGTAGGAGTAGACACATACCCTCTGACATATGTACATGCACACCAGCTACACACCTACATCTACTGGGCTGGGCAGTGTTGCTGTGTTGTAGGAAAGCATTAGCATCACCAGTAGACGCAACATGGGACTGTGGTCAACAGGCCTCATCCTGTCCATCAACCATACCTCTCAAACGTCCAGTGCAAGAAATCTGGGCAAAGCCTAAAATAATGGGGGGACATAAGCCCAAAAATAGGGACAGATTTATACCTTATAAACTTAGAAAGTTACTAAAATAACAGGACTTGTGTTAAGGATATGAAATATGAAACTCAAATCTATGACATAATTTAGTGACTTCAATCCTCAGGGATTTGCCAGAAAACCACAACTTTTATGACAAACTAAAAATATGCATAGGCATATGATGACATACAAAACACACTAACAGGTCATGGTAATACTCACATGGTGCATGGTGCACATATTGGCCAGATGTCCCTGTGTAGAAAAACAGTGACGTTCATTTCAGACAACACGGTTAAGCTACACAGTGCTGCAGCCTAAGAGCACAGTTGGGAAACATACCTGGTCTGTTGGTAGGTGCACCTGCATTGTTTCTCTGCCCAGAAGATGTACCTGTAGTTTACAATGTCAAATATCAATATGACATTATAAACCACTGGCATGACAGGAGGCACAGTCAATAACAGGTAATGGTCGCAGTAACAGTACAGAGAAACGCTCACCTGTCATGTCCTGATGTTGTGCATAAGTGGATGGACTTGTGCAAATGAATGCAGACAGCAATACACATGCTGGTTGTACTGTTATGTATGTACTGAAGTTGTATGATAACATGTCATTACACTTCAATTGGTCATTCTCACCCTGTGTGGAAGCATGTGGATGATGCATCTGCTGCTGCAACACAAAAATAAACATACATGGCTATGCATGCAACAGCAATATGTACTGAGGTAACCTATATGCATCAAAGTTATGCGCACACATACATGTAAGGCCTAGAACACCTGTTTCAAACCTACCCCCAGATATGCATGTCTCTTCACTTATTGTATGCAGTGATGCAAGAAAATGTTTGATCTCATTGGGGGTGTCAGTGGTGGGCCCTCCATCGGTGGCATCCTTCAACACCTCATACTAGAATATCCGGTTGGCTGCAGGAAGGATCATGTCAGAGCACTATCAACAACAGGTCTCAAGGGATCTATTGTGCCTTCCAACAGTATTAATCATGTTGGTGACGTCAGTCCACACTTCATTCCTCCATACTGTATTTCCTACCTATTCAAGGAGTCTCAGTCCAATTTGTCACAGAGCAAATATTATAATTTAATTTTCCTGTGGTGAGAAATTGTTGCCTCTAGGTCTGTTTGCCATCTGGAAGGCAGTTATATACACGTTTACATTAATGTGGGGACCTACATGTGGAGATGATTATGGTGACAGCTTATGCCAATGTACCCTCTCTGCAGTCGTGTGCAATGCCAAAATCTAGGAAATAGTCCCAGTCCCATCTAGCACTGTAACATATAAAACCATCTGTGATATGAAAACAATGCCTAAATACATAAGACTGGGAACAACAACATAACATGCAATATCAGTAGAGGCTGCCTGTGGATTTAAACCCATTACAGTGGCTATTACCATAGTGGAGGTCCAAACACAACAGCATTAATTTGTGTCAATTATACAGTCTACATGCAGTTCATATTAATATACTACATATAACCTATGTGTGAAAAAGAAATTGTTGATGGCAGTCATACACATACTGTATCTGTACTGCAATGAGACCCTAAACAGACAACTGTGTAACAAAAGAGTCATATTAACAGGAACTGTTATACATGATGACATTATATCAACATAAGCAGAGAGTATTAGAAAATTATCAATTGAACAACTTATGTAAAGTGACATAAAATCTCTATATCCATAAACATACCACACACACACACACACACACACACACACACACACACACACACACAATACATGTTAAACAGACAAACACAGATTTAGTTTCCTTGAACCAATAGTTCTAGCACATGGTTTAAGAGGCATCAATGAAGAAATATCCATAACAGCAACATGAGTACATACTACATAGCAACATATAGATAATGTCAGAATCCGTAGGTTTCCATAGATATACCACAGATTGAACCGAGTCACCAGCAATTTATATGGAAAATCTATTAGTACGCCCTTATGTACAGTTCACTGTTGCTGTTTACATTTTTCTGTACAACAGCATATGGGGTAGGGGTGTTTGCTAGTGATGCAGATGTATCAACCTGTATGCATACAGGTAATTCCTACACCCGTCCAGTAGGTTACATACATTTTTATTTTGCACACAATTTTCCTTAAATGCATCAATCTAAGCAGACACACATACATGTCTAAGGAGTAATGATAACATAGGTCTATAAGGAAAGAAGCATATCCCACCACAGCAATGTTAGCAGGTGCAAAATTACTTTTGCAGCTACCTATGAGTCAGGTATACCTGAAAGTAAGACCAGCCATGTGCACACAGCTTTTAAGTCCCATTTGTGCCACGCAAAATTAACAATGTTCATTAAAATTCAAGGTTTTGAAATTCCATTTGCACACATCTGTAAGATCTTGAAATTCGGCACATTAACCAATGGCATGCCTTAATGGGAATGTGCTCCATGAAAATGCCCAATAGGTATCATTAAACGGGCCCATAGATAGCATCTGTCCATTTTCTTCCAATGATCTAATACCATGCCATAAGCACCACTTTTAAATTGTGATTACGATACTTTTACAGATCTGACCATTGTTACCTGCAAACTGAGTGGGACCTCAGTGAGCAATTTATTGAACTGTGACCTATTCAGTTTAACTACATTATCATTGAGATGGCTACTTCCATGATGTTTCAATGTGCCTGTTGCCCAACTGGACCAAGGGGGAGACCACCCAGATGCTGCCCATTTATGCTGGAGTGGAGCATTACATGAGAGCCAGACCATGGAACTTCATGATGATCAATATATGGAACCAGATTTTAAGGTAGCATCAATGTCATATGGGAATCTACAGGTTTGCCACCGCTATGATGACCTGCATCAGAGGAACACTGAGGATCTTGATCAGAGGGTCAGTGAGGTGTAGAGTCAGTGGTGGATGCCTACAGTAAGTATCACAAGCCTACGTATACCTGTACATTCCTAAGGAAATCAGAGATATAGCTGTGATCCATATGTCAAATATAAGCCTCTTAAACCCATTAACTAGCTGTTCTGACAATTAGCTCATCTGGATAATTGAGAAGGCAAGGTGACTGTTCTCCCTGTAATTAGCATTTGATTCCCATGGGGTTTATTTATTTAATGCTGTTTACTATGTACATACTAATACATATTTTAAATGATTCTGTTTTCAAACAAATAAGGACATCATTTCACACATTCAGTATGGTGGTATGTCACTGATACCTATAGCACCTAAGCCGCTAATGACTATGCACTTCTCTTTTACCAGTAATACTTCAAGAATGTCACCCAGTCTACCTGTGTATTTATGAATAGTAACTCATACTGTCATTTGTTACTCCATTCTCCTTTATAAATTGCACAGCATTATTAAAATCCCATTTGTTTAACCACTGCATGTCAGATTGTCTAAACATATCTTCTGCATTGCAAAACTTAATGCTATCTAGCAGTTTTGTGGAGCATGAGGGGATACAGCGTTTATGTGCCAGATGTTTCTATATTCATCCATTATCTGCAGGAATACACATACATACACACACACACACGCACACGCACACACACACACACACACACACACACACACACTAGTAGTTTTTTAAGCAGAAAGGTATGATGTGTGTTAGCTCATGCTGTAAAGAAGAGGCCCACATGCATATAACATGGCTAAGTGTGGGTTTAAATCTACATAGGAGATAGCTCTCATTATATTTGGATCTTTGTATCTGTGCAAAAGTTTTGAAAATGCTGCTATAAATACCTGCTTATTGATATTAACAGTTGTTTTGCACATGTTTAAGACTGTAGCATTTATTTGTCAGACTTCTATGAATATCTGCGTAATCCATAATGTTCTGCCAACAGCAGCTCTTTTACTACAGTTTTATGTATAAAGCCTTGAACAAACTGTGATAGTTATGCTAAAAATATGTGGAATATGACATCATTAGCAAATTGAATTTAATGTATCAGTCTGTCATGGTTTACCAATCCAAATTCAACACCCATCTCATACTTGTCCTTGGAGGGAGTGATATAATCAGATATACATTTTGATTGTAGAACAGGGACATATCCTGATGTTTGTTTCTTTCAGCTTTTCCCGGTTAGGGGTCGCCACAGCGGAACTCCGGTCCACTAATTATTGGCAGTAGATTTTGACGTGCTGGCTTGCCGGGCCTAACACACAACCTTCAACGAAGGAACGCCCATTCACGCATGTCGCCACACAGAAGATGCTCTAACTGAGAATCGAACGGGCAACGTCTAACTGTGAGGCTTCAACGCTACCACAGCACCACCACCGCAGTAGGGACATATCCTGATATCAGGGATAATTTTGATATATAATTGTAATTTGACAATATACTATATGCATTTATTGTATGTCCTTGCACATAAACTACATTTTTGTGTATGTGATGAGCAGGAATTTCTGTTAACAGCAGCTATGTGTTACATGACAGTATTCCACCATCTGAGGTATGAAATTTTCCAGTTCTGTTTTTATGTTATGATCACTGTGCTAACATGCATTCATGCTTACAATTTTATTTTCATAAATGCATAACATGCTGTACTTCTTGTAAAGCATAAGCCATGATCATAGGATCATAGGAGGTTACTAGGCTAATGACCCCAGGGACCTTACAAGCCTAGCCAAGTTCAACCTGTGCTCTCAATGGTGTCTGGTTCAAGCAGACACTAAAATCAGCACCTATTGCCCCTGTTCAAGAGGGACACAGGTGGAACCCAGGGGTTAATTTCCGACTACCCATATGATCATCCAAATTGTGCTTAAATAGGGCCAAGAAGGGGCTTTGTTTATCATGAATAGGAAACTTGTTCCAAAGTTGGGGTAACCTCTGTGAGACAAATCTGTCTCTCCAGCAAGTTCTGTTGATGTCAGATACCAGGTTAAGGTCCTTTGAGTGAGTGACCCAAGATCCCTATTACTAACCCATCCCTACGCATTCATACTTCTGATTTGTTTATAGTACTCCCAATCTTGGCTGCTGTGTATCCTGGTGCTAGTGTAGGGCAGCGTCAGCACCTTAGTAAGGCTTTCCACCCTGTAATACCCTCTGCGTCTTCGCCTAGCCTGGATGCCTACACCCAAAATAAATATAACAAACTCCTCGGCTTCAACCCGTGTATGGGAATAGAACTACGCCTCTCTTAGAAGGTGTTTGTGAAACCTTTCCACCCTGTAATACCCTCTGCGTCTTCGCCTAGCCTGGATGCCTACACCCAAAATAAATATAACAAACTCCTCGGCTTCAACCCGTGTATGGGAATAGAACTACGCCTCTCTTAGAAGGTGTTTGTGAAACCTTTCCACCCTGTAATACCCTCTGCGTCTTCGCCTAGCCTGGATGCCTACACCCAAAATAAATATAACAAACTCCTCAGCTTCAACCCGTGTATGGGAATAGAACTACGCCTCTCTTAGAAGGTGTTTGTGAAACCTTTCCACCCTGTAATACCCTCTGCGTCTTCGCCTAGCCTGGATGCCTACACCCAAAATAAATATAACAAACTCCTCGGCTTCAACCCGTGTATGGGAATAGAACTACGCCTCTCTTAGAAGGTGTTTGTGAAACCTTTCCACCCTGTAATACCCTCTGCGTCTTCGCCTAGCCTGGATGCCTACACCCAAAATAAATATAACAAACTCCTCGGCTTCAACCCGTGTATGGGAATAGAACTACGCCTCTCTTAAAAGGTATTTGTGAAACCTTTCCACCCTGTAATACCCTCTGCATCTTCGCCTAGCCTGGATGCCTACACCCAAAATAAATATAACAAACTCCTCAGCTTCAACCCGTGTATGGGAATAGAACTACGCCTCTCTTAGAAGGTGTTTGTGAAACCTTTCCACCCTGTAATACCCTCTGCGTCTTCGCCTAGCCTGGATGCCTACACCCAAAATAAATATAACAAACTCCTCGGCTTCAACCCGTGTATGGGAATAGAACTACGCCTCTCTTAGAAGGTGTTTGTGAAACCTTTCCACCCTGTAATACCCTCTGCGTCTTCGCCTAGCCTGGATGCCTACACCCAAAATAAATATAACAAACTCCTCGGCTTCAACCCGTGTATGGGAATAGAACTACGCCTCTCTTAGAAGATGTTTGTGAAACCTTTCCACCCTGTAATACCCTCTGCGTCTTCACCTAGCCTGGATGCCTACACCCAAAATAAATATAACAAACTCCTCGGCTTCAACCCGTGTATGGGAATAGAACTACGCCTCTCTTAGAAGGTATTTGTGAAACCTTTCCACCCTGTAATACCCTCTGCGTCTTCGCCTAGCCTGGATGCCTACACCCAAAATAAATATAACAAACTCCTCGGCTTCAACCCATGTATGGGAATAGAACTACGCCTCTCTTAGAAGATGTTTGTGAAACCTTTCCACCCTGTAATACCCTCTGCGTCTTCGCCTAGCCTGGATGCCTACACCCAAAATAAATATAACAGACTCCTCGGCTTCAACCCGTGTATGGGAATAGAACTACGCCTCTCTTAGAAGGTATTTGTGAAACCTTTCCACCCTGTAATACCCTCTGCATCTTCGCCTAGCCTGGATGCCTACACCCAAAATAAATATAACAAACTCCTCGGCTTCAACCAGTGTATGGGAATAGAACTATGCCTCTCTTAGAAGGTGTTTTTGAAACCTTTCCACCCTGTAATACCCTCTGCGTCTTCGCCTAGCCTGGATGCCTACACCCAAAATAAATATAACAAACTCCTCGGCTTCAACCCGTGTATGGGAATAGAACTACACCTCTCTTAGAAGGTGTTTGTGAAAGTATGTACTATTGTTGCTAAATCTATGTACTATTATAGATACCTAATAGCCTGACTAGGTGTTCAGTATGCTCCCCTGCCTGGAATTCCAGCAGCCTACTTACTTATTTACTTACTTCTAACTTCAGTTCCCTTTCTCCCTCACCTCAACCCAGTTAGAGAGCTCCCTCGGTGGATTCACAGGTGCTCTTCCCCATTTGTCCACCAGGTGGCACCCTCTCCCTACTATTCTCAATTCCCTACTCCGTTGTACTCTTTCTCTCTCTTAGATTATACAAACCCTACCTTCACTTTGTTCTTTTCTCAATACTTGATTCTAAACTTTGTAGTCCTCTCTATCCTGCTTAATCCCGTCCCCAGTACTTACCTTCTGCATTTCAAAAGCCCACTGATAGGTTCCTGCTCTCTTCCTGCTCTCTTCCTGCCTTCCTGGCTCTGCCCGCTCCGTTAAGCCCTGGCTCACTCCGCTCCCCTACCCTACCCCCAATTCCCACCCACCCCCAGGGCATCTACATTTATTCCCCCACTTTCTCCCTCCCCCCTCCTCCAACCAATCCAAACTCTCCCCTGACCATCCCCTTCCTCTCTCTAACCACTCCCCCTATTTCTGTTCAAACTCCCCTTCTCCTCCACTTACTTACCAACCTCTACCATCATGTCCCCTCCTCCCAAAATCCTTCCACTGTCTTGCTTCCTTCTCCTACTTATATCTCTATACCACATCACTTGCTATACTCATGTCCACCTACTCCCTCCGCCTCCTCCTACTCAGCAACACAACCCTATCTCTCATTACCACAACATATCTGCCTCATTAATTCCTTACTACCCAATACTCTTCATGAAAATTAAACATTTCCCAACTGTGAATGTAAACCTTAAATATAAACCACACATCTACCTGCCCCTTCCATCAAAATATAAAACTAATAAGCACCTCCCCCATGTGACTATCATTCACTTAGTAGGAGATATTCACCCCAACACAGGTCCTACATTCCATCCAAAAAATTCTCCCATCAAATATAAGACATCCTCCAACAAACAACTCAAGTTCCTCACCATCAGTGCCCAAAGCATAAAAAATAAACTATCCCTCTTCCATGCCTGGCTTAACAATAACTCCCCTGATATAGCAGCTATAACTGAAACCTGGCTAAAACCTCATATTAATGACTCTGAATTCCTACCCCCAGGATTCCATTCTCTACGGTCCGATCGACCTAATAAAAGAGGTGGTGGTGTTGCTCTAATCTACTCCAACCTCTTGTCCATTACTCCCTACCCAAACCCTATTCCATCATTTAATAACACTGAACTGGTTATCGGCCTTCTAAATATGAACAGCCATAAAAGTATCTGCATCATCTGTCTCTACATCCCTCCAGGCAACAATACTAATACTCTAGAAGACATCCTCTCCTGGACTTCTTCTAATATTAATCTAGAAACCTTCATTTTGGGTGATGTAAATATCGATTGGGGCAAAATCTCTAACCAAAATCCCTCAATAACCATTAACCTATTTAATTTCTCCCAACTCATTAACTCCATAACCAGACCAAACAAAGCAAATCCTCCTGGCTCCATACTTGATTGGATTCTCATATCTCATCCAAATAAAGTTATAAAATCTGACACTTCTCCAGACCCCTTAGGAGACCACCTCCCTGCCTATGCTATACGAGCTACCTCCTCCCCTCCCCACTCCCACCACTACACTCATACTCGGAACCTCTCTAACTTTAACTCTACTTCCTTCTCTGACTCACTTAAACTCTCCAACTGGAAACCTCTAAAACTATTACCACTAGATGAAGCCGTCCACTACTTTAATTCAACATTCTTAGCCGTCCTTAACTCCCAAGCCCCAACTAATCTTATAAGAGTTAAAGCTAAAACATCCCCTTGGCTCACCAAAAATACAAAAAAGTTAATGCTCCAAAGAGACAAAACCTGGAAAACTTACCATAAAAACAAACAACCTGAAATATTCCTTAAATATAAGCAGTTAAGAAACCTAACCAAAAAACAAATCATTAAAGACAAGAAGTCTTACTATATCCAACTTCAAGAAAACCATGCTAGAAACCCAAAACAATTCTGGAATTCCATCAATTCACTCCTCAGACCAGGTACTAAAAATAACCCCTGTCCAGACACCAGCAAAACCGACCCGGAAATTGCTTCTCTATTTAATTCCTTCTTCACCTCTACCATTGCTGAGCTAACTAAAACATTTCCCAACAATCACCTCTCCCCTGCCACTACTCAGACTTCATTAAACTGTTCTTACCCCCCCTCTTTCAAACTGCAACCAGTACCTACCGACCAAATAAAGAAACTCCTTCAAAAACTAAAACCTTGCTCCAATGCCCCCGATAACATCCCATCTGCCTTCATAAAAATTGCTTCTGACTCTATTGCTTTTCCTATCAGCATCCTAATTAATAGATCATTACTTGAATCCTACGTTCCCTTACTATGGAGTAGCGCTTACATCCTACCCCCCCACAAAGGTGGCAAAAACTGTTCTGTCTCAAATTTCCGCCCTATAGCCATTCTCTCCCCTATATCCAAAATTCTAGAAAAATGTATCCACCTACAACTCTTGCCATTCCTTACTAAGCACCATCTTCTCTCTCCTACCCAACACGGTTTCCACCCAGGTCATAGCACAAATACTGCCCTCCTCTCCTTTCTACACTCAGTCAACTCTGCCCGTGACTCCGGTAATTTAGTATCCACTGTCCTACTAGACTTATCTAAAGCTTTTGATACCATCTCTCACACCCACCTTCTAAATCACCTATCTAACCTCAACCTTTGCCCTGAATCCCTTTCCTGGTTCTCCAGCTACCTTTCTAACAGATCCCAAACTGTAAAATGGGGCCAAGCCACCTCGACTTTTCTTCCGACCCCTACAGGAGTCCTTCAGGGTTCCATACTTGGCCCACTACTATTCAATATCTTCATAAATGATTTCTACAGAGCCATCCCTAACACAAAAATTGTACAATATGCTGACGACTCTACTTTGATATGCTCTGCCCCCAACCTAACAGACCTCCAATCCCTAACTCAAAGTGCCTTCTCTACCACTGAAAACTGGATGTTACAAAATCACCTCTCCCTAAACGCCAACAAAACTAAAATGCTCCTTTTCTCTCCATCTAAATCCTTCTCCCTTGACAAAAACTCATTTCAAATTTCCAGCCTCAACAACTCCTCCATCGAGATCGTACCCTCCACCAAACTTCTTGGTGTCACAATCGACGATCAACTAAAATTTAATTCCCACATCCTACTAAACATCAAAAAAACACATATAAAACTGGGTCTACTGTATAGAAACAATCACTTCCTCTCTCCTCATTCTAGACTAACCCTTACTTCCACCTTCCTCCTTCCAACCCTCCTATACGGTGCCCCCCTGCTCACTAATCTCTCATCCTCTCTTACCACCAAACTAGAGTTATGCTATAACAAAGTCGCTAGATTTGCAACTAACGCCAAATCTTCTTCACATCACTGCTCCTCCCTTCACTCCCTTAACTGGCTTGAACTTCCCAATCAACTTAACCTCCTCCAACTCACCACAGCCTTCAAGCTGTTTCAAAACCCCTCTAACTGCCCTGCTCTTTCTTACATTCTACTCCCTATACCCCCCCTAGACCACTTAGATCTTCTCAACAAAACCTAATCACTGTTAATAAACCCCAGCGCCCTGCTGGTCAGCTTCTCTTATCCTTTACCCTTGCTAAAAAATGGAATGCCCTGCCTTTGTCACTTAGGAAATGTACCAACATAAATAACTTCAAAAAACAGCTTCATTCCTACCTTTTTCAAAACAGAATTTGCAACTGCACTCTTCTGCCTATAAACCCTAAGCTTTCTACTCCATTCGCCCCAGACTAACCTCCTCCTACTCTGCTTCTTATTCCTTTCTAAAGTATTACACTTAGTGAACAGCATAGTAAAACATGTATTACTCATGTGATGCCTTTCATACCAAACTAAAAATTGAAATTGTTGTATTTCTTTCTGTTGTAACTACCTGTTTTTTTTTTCAGTTATTCAGACTACCCATTAACTTTCCATGTTAATTGATTTCATTTTAGTAAACATAATATTTGAATTGCTGAAATTCCTTGTTTTTGGAGATTTTCTCCCCGGGCCTCCACTGAAAACGGGCTACCAATGCCCAGTGGACCCCCCGGTAATCAAACTGAAATAAATAAAATAAATACATTTCCTCCAGGCAAACTCAGGAAAGATGGATTGGCTAGGCAGCTAGATGTCAGAGTTAGAGTGTGAACAAAGCTGAGACTTGCAGGTTTGAATCTCAGTTCCTCCAATCTGTGATCAGTCTTCTTCCAACGTGTAGAGGACTATGTGAAACATTCAAAACTGTGTATGGAGATTCTGTAATGTTGAGCAATGTATATCAATGTTATTTTATACCTACATCATTCATATATGCTTTTTACTTTTTGCAGGTGATGAAGAGTGTGCTAGGAATTGGGCCCTGTGCATCAAGAGGATGTGCAGGCTGTAGGGTCAGTGTAAGGAGAGAGATATGTTGATTACTTTGTCAGATTTTGTAACTAAAATAGAGTTGATCATTGTTACAGGATTTTTTTTTTGCATTACCATGTATACTACTTCTAATGCAGAAGTACCAATCATGCATCTGTAAGGTAAGTGCAATAGAAATACAATCCCTGTGATTACAAGTATGAATTACATAAAAATATGTTTACATATGGGTTAGCAGCAGGCCATGTTTGCTGAAGATAATGTTCTGAATTGTACATCACAACCTAGATGACAGTCATTTATGTGTAACTGTCACAGGGGTTTGATTACTATGCTTTGCATAAAAGTACTTCACTTGCTATTTGTAATGTAGGTGCTGTCACACTTGTATGTCTGGATGTGGTTCTCAGTGACTAGTCTGTTCTGCATATCTTGTCTTTTCACATAACGAACGGCTGTCTGCTGTGTCAGTGTTCATACTGTTGTTAACAGACCATGTTTTGCATACCCTTCAGGTCAACATGGGTATTGTACCTGCCTACAACACCTTTGATGGCTTGGTTACAACACACTTATATCCTGTGTTTAGGGATAGCTGTGCACATAGATATTTCTGTTCAACATTTCTATCTGTTACATAATCAGCAACGAGCATAATGCGGTTTGCATTTTGCAGAGTCATATACGGTGATTGCTAGTAAATGTATGTAGGGCACTGATACATTTGTTGGCAGAGAGTACTGTCTGTAGGGCATAAGCTATGCTTTCATATGTCACAGGCTGTCACTGCGTTTATGATTGTATATAATTTCTAGTGTGTTGTGTTGCATTCCAAAAATTTGACATTTGGTCAATCAATGGCCATGTTGCCTTGCTCATCTCATTTGCATATAACTTTTATATCTCATTTGCATATAACTTTTATATTTCCCAATAGATTGTCATCTCACTGTATCTTCATTATACCAATATGCTAATTGGTGGCTGTTCATATGACTCATTACATGCACAGACACCTGGGTTAGAGTTCACATTCACATACCACCATACATGTGTAAGGTACAAATACAAGACAGGAAACATGGAAATAGTGATATTCTCTTAGTCTGCTGGACAATGTAATAAGGCATACATCACAAGTATTAAGCCCTGCAGGTCACAGTACTTGTGTCATGTAAGTGTTGCATGACACACTATCATGGCATGCTTCTCTTTGAATGTTAGGATATGTAAGTGTGCTGGCTGTGCAGATGCTTGTCATGCATAATGGTGGCTGGTAAACAAGTGTTCAGGTAATGGCAGGATTTCCACTGGTAAGTTGTGTTATGTGTGCTATGGCATGGCCCAGAGTAAGCTGCTATCATTTTGTGATGGATACAGTGGCCCTGACATGGGCCTGTACTGAAAACCTCCATAAGTATAGATAAAAGGGCATAGGGAATGTATTCTGTGCATGAGGATCTATTTGCTAGCAGCAAGGGATGGGAGGGTGGCCTAATAGGGTTGGGAGGGTGACCTAATGGTTAAGGTGTTTGCCTTACAAACACAAGGTACAGTGTTTGAGTCTCACAAGGGGTAATTGGCTAGGCTTAAAACGGCTCGCAAGGGCAGTTAGCTTAGTACTAACCTATGAACCTATAAGCAATTATTTTTATTATACTTGTACATAATCATTTTAGGCCATTTCATCTGAGAATGTGGTTTTAATAACACTTGCAATGTATGCTGATATACCTTTATTCTCATATGCAGACATTGCATGTTGATGGAATAATTCTTAATGTCTGTTAAATTTCAGATGAGCACATCAGTTTCTGTTTAATGTCAGCTATGACTTTCACAGGAGTGTGTGGCCTGATAGACATGTGTTTTTTATTGTTATGGTTTTGATTAATGACCTACATCACATATGGTGGTACACTTGACTATGGCCATACCTTATTCTAAGGTTTCATACTATTTTCTGTCTGTGCATTGAGTCATAGTGGGTATGTTGTGCAGCAGGTGAACATATGTACTTTCTCTCGTCTTGTGACTCACTTTGACAGAGCATGGGATCAGTGGTCACTTACTCATCAGACGTCAGAAACGAGCACATTCCAAACCACTGCCTGGGTCCTCTGATGATGATGATCCTGACTGAGACAATGATGACAACAAGGAAACTGGACCTGTACGTGCCATCATCATTGCTGCACCCTAGAGGAGATGCCACCTAGCACCAAAACAAGACCATTATCAGGAACAGATCTGGGAGGTGATGACTGATGTCTTTCAGACACAGATGAGGGATACGATGAGGAATTTTTATCCCAAGATATGGCACAGGCTATGTGGGACTCATTCAGGGGAAATAGCCCAGAAGATCATTTGGGATGTTCATACCCATCAGGGTGTTTCTTCAGGCCATAAGTATTGTCTGTGTGATCTACGTGTGTAATGCTATCACCACGGTGTTTGCCATATAAGAGACTGGAATGAATAGGCACACTTTTGCATGCATAGCATTTTGCTGCCACGCTTATATGACACACATCCAAACATACACTACAGATGTCATGTGACATTTAGCATTATGTTGCCTGCTACTGCCACAAGAGTTCTACTGTATACATGTATGTGATTGACAGCAACTTGTAAATAACATATTGCCCATATTCTACATATACCACAGTTGTATGGGTAAGACTTGTGAGTTGCCATGTCATGTCTAACAGGACATGTTCTTGCCCCTGTGTTTTGGATGACACTTGTCATGCTGACACACTAGCATACAGGCATTGTATGTGGCATGTGTTGGCAATGATAATGCCATGCTGCATCATATGAATGTGTCTTTTACATGTGGACAGTCCTACTTTACGGAATGTGTAGAATGCCAATGTACCATTCGTGTGTACACAGTCCCAGTGATAATTTATTCATTAATATTGCAGCAAGCCTTCTTTGGCCTAGGTTACATTTCCGTATCCATTCCTTACTCACATGAATTTGCACATTTTGGCAAATGGTGCACATATTTATTTATGTACATGTATCTGCTCATATTCTGATCAATAGAAAAACACCATTGTATTTTTGAACTGGGAGCAGTCAATGACTTCATGTTAATGTGCTGTAATGTTTCTCACAAGACTGTTCTTTGCTCTGTCATACCCATGGTCAGTGATATCTAACTACAGATGTTTATTTCACATGTTGTTCTACACTGGCATGACAGTATATATGTGTATGTGATAACAATTCTTAGCTTGTTTACCTATGCCTGCTGCTGTTATATGATGGCATAATATTGTGGATGTGAGATTTATACATGGCCACTTTTGTTGACATCAGCAATGCAGTCTGCCCTTGTGACACACTTTGTCCATTCACTTAATTGTAGTTTGGGTCGACTTCAACACTACCATATGTTGTATACATAGGTATAGGGCATTTGTTTGAGGCCAGTAATCCTCTTTGTGAGGTACTTCTGTGGACTTTCCAACTGCTGCAGATGTCCCCTTACATATTGCTGTCCTGGTTTATTGTTTGCATATGTAGCTTTACTGCTATGTCCTCCTTGATATGGGCACTTGTTGTCCCCCTCCCTTCCATCTTTGTAGGTATGTCATATAGCTTGCACAGATGCATGGTATATGTTCATCTTTGTTGGAATCCTCATCCATTTTCATGTAGTTGATTTCTTAGAAAATCAACTTGTGCTAAGTCTATGGACATTATACAGATGCAGGACGGTTTACTATCAAAATGTCGTTCACCCATCGTCGAATGTACATACTGTCAACTCCTTTATGCGAAAGCCGTAATGCCGATTCCACAAAATAGCAAAAAAACACTGAACGCCAACATTTCTGATCGCTCCACACCACAAAACAAGTGCTACCATGGGTCAAAAGGGGGGAGGGATTTTGCATTTTGGAATATCGGTGTTCAACATTATCAACAGTCACAGTTCGGAGTTCGCGTTAGTGGTGTCGGCAAGGGGTGATCGACATTTTGATAGTAAACCATGCAGGACATATGCACTCAAGTTACTAGATACTGCATGCAATAAATCCTTGTTCTTGTTATACTTGTGTGTTACATATAAACCAGTATATGTTGTCAAGATTAATGTGCATAACCTGGTATTTGTTATATAGCATTAATCATAGACTTCAGGATGTATATTATTACATGTCATTGATGTGTGTGTGTGTGTGTGTGTGTGTGTGTGTGTGTGTGTGTGTGTGTGTGTGTGTGTATACTGACATTGTTTTTCAATATTTTACTGTTAGCTTAATGAAGGTCTTACATATACTTCTACACCTGTATGTTGCCTTTGACATATGCATTTCATTATACATCTGTTGGGGTTGTGTGCACATATGTGTGTAGGTAGCAGCCAGTTGCTGCTTTGTTTCAGTGCTGCTGTTTGGCACTGTCCTTGGTTGTTTGCCTTTCACATGCCTGGTCAAAAACTCAGTTCTGTCCTCTACTCGTATTCTCCGGCATATCATGGTCTGCATTTATATCTGAGGTGTTGCTTGGCTTACACTTGCACTGCTGACAGATTACTTGGGTATTGGAATCAATTACCCAATGTGTACTGTGATCCCATTACTCTACAACACACACCTGCCATTGGTCATACATATCCAGGTATGACTTTCATACTGTTTATGTCATACTATACTAATGCATAGGTACATGTATATTTCTGCATTTCACTATGGCTGGTATGCATCCCCACCCTGTTTGCCAACATTCCATTGCCCATGTTGTAGAGTGCACTGCCTGTGTACCTTACCTTTTCTTAATTTTTATTTCCAACCTTTGTCTGTCAGGTCTTCTGATAGTTGTTGTATCTGTATACCTGCTGTGTTGGCCTTCTCCTCCTCTTTCCCTGTCTTTATCTTTAATTCTAATCTCAAAATATGTGGCCTATTCCCACAAAAAAAAAAAAATTGCACATGTTCCTTATCAAGAAAGAAAGATGTAAAATTCTAAAAATGCAGCTACTGACACTTTGAAAAATATAGTGTAAGTCAGATAGAATGAGTGAATTCTGAATTATGCCCTTATACTTTTCAAGCATTTCCCCTCTCACCCCTTACGTGGGCTGTTTTCCCACACTCATGTTACTTATACATACCATCTTCAATATCACTACACTTTACAGTAGAACACTCCAAAATATCATCACCATAGAGTAAATATGTATATATATATATATATATATATATATATATATATATATATTGCACTGTCCAGATTCTTCATAATTTCATATATATTTACTAGGCTATTGACCTGTGAGGATCTTAAGAAATCTAGCCTTACATTCCCATGGTAGTTTTTTTTAACCATTATAATTTGTGTATGAATAATTCAGAGGTGAGCAAAATGAAGGATATGTTGGGACATTTCCATGTTGCCCTCTGTTGTAGTTAATGTCCTTGTAATTCAATAGGCACTATAGGAAGATGGTCAAGTCTGAACACTCTACAGGGCTCTTTACTGTCTGCCTAGAGAATGGGCAACCTGTATATTGCCACTCTGACTGGAGAACAAACATTCTCCAGCTGGGTGTTAATGTACAGGTAATGCCTGCTGAAAAATGAGTCTATTGCATCATGGCAGCATATTAAGCTGCCATAGAGCTTGGACTGTAACAAAGTTAATAGCCACCACTATTTCATGCTCACTAAGCAGTTTTTTTTGCTGCTTAGTGAGTGTAAAATTAAAAAAAAAGGAAAATTGAAAAAATAAGTGTGTTTATGTTTGTGTGGTTAAGTGTATGCATGCACGAAATAAGGATGAGAGTGATCAAGCCATTATTTTGCACTCGCTAAGGTGCAATTTTGTTAACTGGCGTGTGTAAAATTAAAACAAATGGATAATTAAAAAAACAGAAAAGTCTATATGTTTGTGTGTATGCTGTGTGTGTGTGTGTGTGTGTGTGTGTGTGTGTGTGTGTGCGTGCGTGCGTGCGTGCGTGTGTGTGTGTGTGTGTGTGTGTGAGAGAGAGAGAGAGAGAGAGAGAGAATGATCAAGCAGTTTATGCAACTCTTAAAATTAAGAGGTATGCATACCTCTCAGCCTCTCAAGAAATCTGGATAAAGCCAAAAATAATGGGATGACAAAGGCTCAAGAATTGGGGCAGATTTTAAATACTGCTCTTATAAAATCAGAAGGTTGATATAATAACTGGATTTATGTTAACATGCATCTTCTGAAGGATATGAAGTCCATACCTTTCGCCTGTCCCTGATATTCAGGGACACCGCTGATATTGACTCAAAGTTTAGCTCTGCCTCCCTTAATCCCTCCTAAAACTGTCGACTTTTAAAGAAAAGTTGGTGAATAGAACTTAATAAACAATTGGAATTGAGATCTTTAGAAAAGGGTAGGAGCAAGTTACATAGAAAAAAATGGAAATTGCAAGAATACATGCAAAGGAGTAACGAGGTTTAAAAGAAGGCAGGATTTGAGTGAGCTATGTAATGTTTGACTGACAATGATTGGACAGAATATAGTAGTGTATAATGTTTGCAAATAAAAATATGTTAATATGGTGTGTGATGTATAATGGTTTGCAACTAAAATTATGTCAATATGGTTTGTTTTCATTTATATAAATATAAGATTGCCTATGTCATATGTCATAATTTAATAAAGATGTTTCTTGTTTAAAAATAAAAATAAACAATGACAATAAATATAGTTATAGGCTTTTTACTTCAGAAAATGTATGTTAATTTACATTCTCTTATTCTGTCAATGTCTCAAATTAATAGTACTAATATTTTAAAAATGTCCTTGATTACTTTTGAATTTGTCCCTGATTCTGCTGAGATTTGCCGTAATGAGTTGAGAGTTAGGATAAAATCTGAAACTCAAATGTAATTCATTATTTAGTGACTTCAACCCCAAATGATCTGTCAGCACATAATACAGCAAGTTTAAAACAGAAGGCAGAGGAAATATTTTACATCAAAAATGTTAAAACAAAAATAGGCTGTAATCTTGGGTTGCTAAGGTAGGGGATGGGATGTAAAAGTACACAGATCATCACATATGTAGAGTTGGTATATTTTCTCTTACTTTTGCACAGCTGAATGTCTGGATTAAGACCCTTGACTTTATTTAATAAGAGGTTTTAAGTGGAAGCAAGTAAATAAGAGAACACAAAGCAATGAAAGGTTTTCTATTAACAATAAATGTTCAGCATGTCTTTAGGCGTCTGCAGCTGAGGGCTACATTTTTTTTCTTTTTCCTCTTATGTTTCCACAGAGACAACCTGTTTATATGGCAATAAAAACAGAACACTGGTTTCTTTAAGGCAACAAGTTAATGCTCCCTGAAAGCAAGCAAGTTTGTTTTTCACATCTGGGAGGGAATAAAGATAAGAAAGAAACAGACAGTGATTAGTGTAAGTGGGAGCACTTGCAGTAACATTCATCTTAGCATGGATAATTTTAACTTTAGGTCAGATAGTGCTTGTGTCTGCAGCTGTCTATTTAGGACAATTGTTCATACTAGGAGCATTAAACTTCACTATATGAAAATGTACATAGTTTTATGTGTTTGTATTAAGTTATACAAACCAACCAGATCACTCAGTCAATTTCAGGGTTATAGAGCAGGTTAATGGATCCATAACGGGTGGCCCTATCCCACTATGGTTGGAAAGGTGTAAGCTTCTATGGCAACTTCGATGTGATGGCTTTAGATATCTGGGCATCAATGATGTGTGCTCCATTGCCTGCATTTTAAAATTAAGGAGTTTAATGAGATGAGTCCTTTTGTTATTTGTGTGTATATTTATTTATGTATAAACTTTTTATGTGTTGCCATTGGCCTATCATAGGGCTTACACATTTTAAATATACTCATATAAATGTGTGTAACACTATATTTATTATTTTGATGCTCTAACTATTACTTTTTTAGGACTTGCATACATTTATAATAGATTTTAGGCTTGGTTGTAGTGAAATTTCTGCTAATACTTCACCACTCATACCAGTTTTTAAATGGATTTTTAAATAGAACATTTTTTGTGTTTACTCGTGGGTTAATGTATTTGATTGTATTTCATTGTTTAATTGCTCATGTGATTCCTGGTAGGTGTGGTTATTTGTTGGGGGAAGATATTTAACTGATATTGTCAATGTGTTTTTTTGTTTGAAGAAGTGCAGGCACTGACCTGCATGAAAGCGCTAACCTTACTTTATTAAACTATAGTATCATTACTTTTGATATTGCTTGGGGTGTACTTTGTCCATTGCTTTTCTTGTTTTTCCTCTGTTTTATATTAATTTAACAGGTTATGGGTGGCCCTGGGGTGATTGTTTTTTTTTGTTTGTTTGTTTGAGGCTTTTCTTTAAAACAAAAAGTCTTGCAAAATGTGACATAGGTTCAAATGGAGATGACAAGAAACAACTGTATAAAAGCTCAGCCTACTAAACTTCAGTGGGTACATGTATCACAAAAGCTGGAAATAGACATCTTAAAAAGCTGCCATATACAACTGATGGGAATAATAACTTCTTATTATAATGGGAACACTTTCCATATTATCATGAAATGTGAATGGTCTCATAGGTATAGACAAAAAGAAAAGAATAATTATATAAAGAAATACAGAGTACAAATTACAATGCTATGGGAGACACATTTGGAAATAACTGAGCAGAAATGAACATGTGGAGTGCTCAAAGAAAGGATTTCAAGATGGATATTCAGCAGAATATCAGGTACAAAGGAAATCAGGAGTACTTATATTAATTGTCAGAGGAGCTCTAGTAGTGACAGAAGAGGAAAAAAGATAATAACGATAGACTTGTGGTAATAAGGAGCTACTGGCGAGAGAAAAGAATTATGCTGGTATGTAGTTGCAATTCTCCAAAAACTGCTATTATGAAGTTTAAGAAAATTTTAGGAGAAATAATTAACTTTCAGCAGGGAATATTACTTATAGGTGAGCAATGGAATTTGATCTGCAAAAGTGATCACAAAAACATTTAACACAACTTAGCCAACAGAAAGGAGAAAGGGTTGTTGCCAAATTTAGGTAGCATATAACAAGACAAAATAACCAGAAATCCTGCAGAGGTAATAGTGACATTTTTAGAATTTTTATGAAAATTTGTATAAAGCAAAGAAATATGGAAATCATGAAAAAGCACAGATGGAAATATTTATGGAAGACAGATAAGCCAAGGCTAGAGGTAGATGATGCTGTACAATTAACAGTTAAGATATGTGAAGATGAGATAAAAATGATATATGACCAAACTACAGGAAAGTCTCTAGGAATACATGGTATTCCTGTGAAACTTCATCAGTTAGGAAGGAAGAAAGTGAAAATATCTTGAATGTTTTGTTTAAGAGCATTTTAAAAAGTGGACAACCACCAACATCCTGGAAGAAAGTTGTGGTGGCTGTAATACCTACAGACAATAAAGACCCATCAAGTACAGCTTCATATAGGTCCATTTCAATTTTAAACCATAATTGTAAAGTATTTTTATGTCTATAATGCTAAGGGAATGGCAAAGCTGTTACCAAAATTGATAGATATGGATCAATGTGGTTTTGTGAAAGGGAGGCAAACATTTGATAACATTATGAGAAAAATCATGATCCAAAGGGAAGCAGAATGCAAGAAAATACTGCTGTTGCTGGTGGGTCTTGATGCAGAGAAAGCATTTGACAGAATAAGCTGAGATTTTATGAGTAGGGCAATGGAAGCACTTGCATTCCCTGATACACAATAAGGTTACGTGGGAGGATATACGAGGGATGAAAGGCAAAAATCAAAGTGATAAATTGTGTCTGAAGAGAAGAACCAAGCAGAGGTGTCCTCTTTCTCCTTTATTTGCATTATATTTAGAACCATCGGCAAAGAAAATAAGAGACACAGAAATTTAAGGATATAATTGCAAGGCTTTATTTCCAAACAATATTATTTTGTACGTGATAAACCAGAAAAGGATATCTCAGTGTTGTGGAACATTCTGTGACAGTTTCAAGTGTTTTTCAGGATATAACATTAATGAAGATGAAACAAAGGCTATAGCTGTAAACTATGAACTTGCACGTGAATTGGTTCAGCAATACCCATACTTATATTGATAAATTGATAAAATGAAGTATTTAGGAGAATGGGTTAAAAATGATTATGTTATGGCAACTAAAACTATGTGGAAAAAGACTAAACAAAAGCTAATATAAAAACTAAGAAAGTGGAAGCTCTTGACTATAGATATGGATAGCAAGATACAAGCAGTAAAAATGTTTTAGCCCCTTCAGTTTTATACACATCAGGCATATTTTTATCAACCAGAGGAGAGGTTGGGGATAGTAATTAATAAAGAGTTGAAGGAATTTTTCTGGGAGGGGAAGAAGGTAAGAGTCAGGTGGGATAAACTGATCCTTCAAATAGAGCAAGGTAATTTAGGATTACCTGATTTGAAGGGATATTTTACAGCTACACGGTTATAGCTGTTATACATAACACAAGCAGAAAACAATTCAAAGTGGAAAGAGATGATGATGAAGCAGGCAGGAAATTCAAGAAATAATGATTGAGTGGGATCTTGGATGCAGACCCTTAAGGAGAATAACAACCATACAGAGTATTATATTCATAAAGTAGCAGAAAGTATACTAAGAAGTAAGCCAACATGGGAATGGAGAAAGGAGATTCTGGTGACAGGGATGACTGCAATTAGGAGAACAGAGAATAGGGAAGAGGGAACTGGGATTTATTGGAGGAAACTGGTAAAGGAACCAAGGTATTAAGAACAAATAATTAGAAAGGGAAAGGTAATAGAATGGGAAGAGGCCAAAAAGACATTTGGACTGCAGGTTAGAGCCTGCCTTCCCAATCAGGGATTGATATCAGAGTATAGGCAAAGAGTAATGGATAGGGGAGTCCCAAGAGAAAGACCTGCACTGGTAGGGTTTTTAGTTGAATCAAGAACAGAGGCTGCTGTTAAAAGGGGATAATTGGAAGGAAATATAAAATATTACAAGATAACTATAGGAATCAATCAAAGGAGGTTAGAAAAGATTGGGAAAAAGACTGGATAAGCAACTCACAAGAAAATAATGGGAGTTCATATGCATGGTTCCCAAATTTGCAGCAACGTCTAGAAGATTTAGCATTTTTGCTTGGAAGTGTTTGCAAAGGTATTTTATACTCCACGCAGACTCCAAATAATCTTTCCTCAAACAGATGGCAAATATTGGAGATATGATGGGGAAGAAAGAGGTAACTGTGAACATATGTTTTGCAAATGTAACTAGCTGGCAGACTTTAAAAATTCCCTACAGAACATTCTGTCAGAAATATTGGGTGAGCAAACTAAGGAAATTATTTTTTGAGCTGAGATACAGGATCTGAATTGTCTAGACATAATAAGGCCTTGTTAAGTTTGATTCTGGTGACTACCAAAAAAGCAATTACTAGAAAATGAGAACCAAAGTCTAAACTAACTCTATTTGAAGTACGGAATATTGTAACTGATATAAGAGAACTGGAAATGGAATCTTTAGAAAAGGGTAGGAGCACATTACATAGCAAAAAAAGGAAACTAAGCAAACAATGCATGCAGAAAAATGTTTTGGAAGAGGAATGAGGTTTAAGGGAAGCAGGAATTGACTAATTTATGTAATGTTGGCTTGATTATGTTGTACAAAAGGATATAGCTGATGAATAATGCTTATACTGTAACTGCGAACAAGTGAATATGGTTTTCTTCCTTTTATATAAATTTGTCTGTCACAACTGATAATTCAATAAATGTGTTTTAAAAACATTGCTTATCTACTTTTGACTCCATGTACCATAGTTAGCTGAATTATACTGCAACCACGATGAAGATCTCATGAACTACTAATATTATTTTTGGCCATCTCTCCAATCAATTATGTCATAGCCAGTTACAGAGATAGAAGGGAAATGAGGGATATACTCTTTTTTTAAATCCAACATAAATTTATCTTTCTTCCTTTTTTTCCATCCTTTTGACTGCTTATTTGTCTGCAATTACCTTATTGCAAAAAGGGCTGATTTTAATAGATTAAATATCTTCTCAAAGCTGGTGCTTGATGCCAAAAGAAGAAGCTTGGCATTTCTTCATCTTATGTATCCCAATGAATGCCAGTTGTGATAGAATAACACTTACAAAAATAATCCAACCCTTCATCTTTCAGAATGATGGTAAATAAATCAACCACATCAATAGTAAGGAAAATTAAGTCTTCAGCCCAAACATCATGTCTCAATCTCCCTAAAAAAGTCCCACAAATCAAAGATTAAATGGGGGGCAGCTTGATACACTGGTCTCAACCACCAATCATAACTGCCAATGCATAGGTCTTGGATCCCTGGGCAGCAACTATAGCTCTAAAAGGAGGCTTGAGAATGTTTTTATGAAATTTGGCAATGCCAAATATAGTAGGAACAATGGCTTTTTCCAACTTCAAGGCATTATATGTTTCCAAAATAATTCTCTGATTCAACAAAAATTCCTCTAAATATCAATCAATTCTATGGAAGGAAATGGAAACCTTGTTTCTGGACACAGGTAAATACGTTCCAGTGTCATTCAGTATATTGGACATGACACAAGAATACTCACAAGAGTCAGAAAGAAATA
Source organism: Protopterus annectens (assembly GCF_019279795.1). NCBI lineage: Eukaryota > Metazoa > Chordata > Ceratodontiformes > Protopteridae > Protopterus > Protopterus annectens. The sequence goes on from NC_056739.1 coordinate 1,917,027,619, forward strand.
TCCCACCACCTTTGTCAGGTTTCATTATGAGGACAGATTTGTTGTTCCTCAGGGACTCAAACAGATCCCTCTCTTTCTTGTTCAAATTAGGACAATATGAAAACTTGCTTTTATTGGTCTCTAATTTATAAATATCCTGTGTAACTACCTTTTCAAAGAAATTGATAATTGGATGTAATTGTGGATTAAAAACACTCTTCTTCTTATTCAACATATCTCCCCTTTTATTTTTATAGGCCTGCCTGTTATGTTTATCATTAAAATAAACCACTAAATTGAGTTTCCTGGTAAAAAAGTTTTACTTCCAGCAAAGAATCAACCACATTAAAATTCCTTGAATGAGCAAATTTTAAACCTTTTGGAAACAGTGTAAAATGTTCCTCAGAGATGGGTTTACTAGTTTAATTATATGTGCTGTAACCCTTGTAGGCAGAGCACCATTTTCCTCCATAATCAATACTTCCCCCTTTTTCCCCCTACTTCCAGTGTATTGGGTAATTTTGGCAAGGACTCCAACCTGGATCTAAGTTCCTTGGGTTTCAATTTGCTAAACTTTCTGATCTGGGGGGATCTTGGTAAAATACAGTATCTGCATGATTGTTGTGTTGCTCTAGGTCACCTCCATTAGAATCAAAAAGGTCATCTCTAGTGTCAACATTATTAAAATGAACTATATTCTTACTCTTTATAAAAACATTGTTTTTGACAGGGTAAACATCATCGTTAGCATATTTTTTATTGTCCCTTTCTAACTTCTTCTGCTTACATTTAAACACAACATTACATTTCTTCTCCACATTAAGAAATACTTTCATATAGAATCCTTCCCATAGATCAAAGGTCAAATTCTTCCTTAATGTCAACATTTAATTTCTCCATTTCTCTAAGCAGAGAATTAATATTAACTTCATTAAATCTGATTATCTTCTTCATAAGTTCAAAGTCATGATGATCAAACATTTGAGTACTTTCCCATGCATTTCATTACTAAAATCCAAACCAAATGGACATTTAAATACTGAAAGCCCCTGCAGAACAATATTCAACTGCAAATGTTTTAAATAACTGTTATCAATCTGTAAAGTTTTAACTTTTAAAAGTATTTTTCTCCATACGGGTGAATAACTCTTTTAAAGAACAGCTGATATTATGGTCAGAACAGGAATCTACCTACTCTCCATTTGTTTCAGAAAAAGGCACAAAGTCAAAAGTTTTTTCATCTGCCCATTGGAAATTAAGTTGTTCTCCTCTTTCATTTGAAACAAGTTGCTCATTGAGATTGTTGTCAAAACCAGGACCAGGAAGTTGGGTCTTGTTGTATATGGTTGGGGGGTAGGGAAACAAATGCAGCTTAAGTTTTTTTAGGCACAGTGCATTGTTTGGACATGTTGCTTCCTTCAAACATATCCTTTTGCATGCTGCTGGCAATGGAGCCAAAGTTCCCTTAAAGAACACAACCCAAACCAACTGCTGCAGCTTCCCCAACCAAACTCTGTAAGGTCCCCTCCATTCAGAGCTGAGCAATTCAAACCAGAAGCCGATCCAATGGCTGTTTGAGAAATAAGTTCAATAAGCCTCATAAGTTCACCTCTGACAATAGCCAGCTCTGAATGCATCCTATTAATTTCTCCATGGTAACCTGGAGAAAATGGAAGGAATATCATCCAAGGAATCCATAGCCCAGCTCCAAATACAATACATCGACATGGTAACCAAATCAGTGAAGCGTTACTCAAACAACACAAAACAGACAAATTGTAATGTCAGAAGCCAGGTTGCAAAGGATCCACCAGAGATAATAAAAAACAAATTTGATTGAGCGCTTTCATCCTTACATTACCAGGACTTCATCAAAATAACACTAAAAACACAATCTTACACATATATGCTGACTTCAAGGCAATTAATTGTTTAATTAAATACTAAATTAATAATAATCAAGCCACCAATCATAGCATTAAAGGAAAAATGTTACCAAAATGTTAAAAATGAATATAAAAGTTGATCAATATCATAAAACAAAGTAAAAATATAAATATGTAGAAACCTAAAGATCGAAATCACAATTTGGTTGACCTCCTCCGTAAAACTGGCTAAATAGAGATATTTTCAGTTCTACCAGGAAAATTTGTTGCTTGCACCTAAGTTGCCAACTCAGTTCTTTGTTTTCTAAATACACTTTCATGTCACCTCCCCAAGGGTTAGATTTAATTTGTTCCAGGATAGGAAACTTAAATTTGCTATAGGACTGACAAGACTTAGAATGCTTAGAGGATTATTCTCATGTCTCTAATATTAGTAAGAGAAATGAGAATAATGCTATATTTAAACAGTCAGTCCTACAGCAAATTTAAATTTGTTACCCTGGAACAAATTAAATCCAATACTTGGGGAGGTGACATGAATGTGTATTTAGCAAACAAAGAATTGAAGTGTCAAGTTAAATTGCAAGCAACAAGTTTTCCTGGTATAAATGAAAATATCTCTATTTTTTAACATTTTTGATAATGTCTTTCCTTTAATGCTATGATTGGTAGCTGGATTAGTATTAATTTCATTTTTAATTAAACAATTAAGTGGAGTGACATCAGTATATATGTGTAAGATTGTGTTGGTAGTGTTATTATGATGAAGTCATGGTTATATAAGGACTAGAGCACTCTATCAACTTACCCCTAATAAACTTGTTTTTTACTATCCCTGGTGGTTCCTTTTGCCTGTTTTGAGTTGTTTGAGTAAAGCTTCACTGATCTGATCATGATTACCATGTTGAAGTTTTGTGTTTGGAGCTGGGCTTTGGAGTCCTTGGATGATATTCCTTCCTTTCATCAGTTTACAGTAGAGAAATTAACAGGATGCATTCAGAGCTGGCTATTGTCAAAACTGAAGTTACAAAGCTTATTGAACTTATTCTTCAAATACTCATTGGGTCAGCTTCTGGTTTGAATTGCTCCACCTCCCAAGTGTCAGCTCCAGATGGAGGGCACCTTACAGAGACTTTGGGCAGGGAAGCTGGAGCAGTTGGTTTGGGTTGTGAGTCTGATGTTCTTGAAGGAAACTTTGACTCCATTGCCAGCAGCATTCAAAAGGATAGGTTGGAAAGATGCAACACTTCCAACCAAGGTACTGTACCTAAAAAAACGTATGCTGCAGTTGCTTCCCTACCCCTACCCACATACAACAAGACCAGACTTCCCGGTCCTGGTTCTAACAACAATCTCAATGAGCAACTTGTTTCAACTGAATGAGGGGAACAACTTAATTTCCACCAGGTAGCTGAAAAATCTTTTGTCTTTGTACCTTCTTCTGAAACAAATCAAGAGTGGGTAAATTTCCATTCAGACTGTAAGATCAACTGTTCTTTAAAAGAATTAATCATCCGTATGGAGAAAAATACTTTTAAAAGTTAAAACTTTACAGATCGATAACAGTTATTTTAAACAATGTTTGCAATTGAATATTGTTCCCAGGGGCTTTGAGCATTTAAACTTCCATTTGGTTTGGATTTTAGTTGTGAAATGTATGGGGAATTTACTCAAATGTTTGATAGTCACAGCTTTGAACTTATGGAGAAAATTATCAAATTTAATGAAGTTAATATTAACTCTCTGCTTAGAGAAGTGCAGAAATTAAATGTTGACATTAAGGGAGATTTGCCCTTTGATCTATGGGAAGGATTCTCTATGAAATCAATGTTTAATGTGAAGAAGAAATGTAATATTGTGTTTAAATGTAAGCAGAAGAAGTTAGAAAGGGACACTAAACAATATGCTAATCATGAAGTTTACCCTATCGAAAACAATGTTTTTATAAAGGGTAGAGTTCATTTTAACAATGTTACCTGGAGATGACCTTTTTGATTCTAATGGTTGTGAACTATAGGGAGCAACACAACAATCATGTAGATACTGAATTTTCCCAAGATTCCCTCCTGCACAGATCAGAAAGTTTAGCAAATCAAAACCCACAGAACTTATATCCAGGGTGGAATCCATGCCAAAATTACCCAAGACACTGGAAGTAAAGGGTGAAGGAGGGGGAGCATTAATTATGGAGGAAAATGGTGCTGTATTTGGGTCTATATTAGATGAACGAACACTTAAAATGTCGAGTACGACATGCTCAACAGGTTTTAAGTGAACGTTCATCTAAGTGAAACCCCAGAATGTCAAAACAAAGAGTTCTGAAAAGTTATAGTTGGCCAGCCGTCAGGAAGCCAATGGCTGATGGCTAAAATGTACTGTACACCATTAAAACTTCCCCCTCCAAAAAAAAATTAACAAACAAAATAAAATGGGGGGCTTCACCCCTCACACCCTCAATGTCGAGGGCTATGCCCTCCACAACCCCCTACTCAAATATACCAATGCCAAGATCACACCACAGTGGAGGACCATAAGAATGGCTAGACAGGGTGAATGTTCTGGCTTCAGCCGTTGGCTTCCTGATGGCTGGCCAACTATAACTTTTCAAAATGCCTTGTTTTGACATTCTACGGTTTCACTTAGATGAACGTTCACTTAAAAGCTGTCAAGCATGCCATACTCGACATTTTAAGCGTTCGTTCATCTAATAGGGAACCGTTGTATTTTCCTACAAGAGTTACAGCATATATAATTACACTAGTAAACCCATTTCTAAGGAACATTTTGCACTGTTTCAAAAAGGGTTAAAATGTGTTCTTTCAAGGAATTTGGATGTGGTTCGATTCTTTGGTGGAAGTAAAGCTTTGTACCAGGAAACTCAATTTAATGGTTTATTTTAATAGCAAACATAATGTGAAGGTCTACAGAAATAAGAAGGGTGACATGTTGAAGAAGAAGAGTATTTCTAATCCACAATTACATCCAATTATCAATGTCTTTGAGGAGACAGTGACAGAGGATATTTGTAAATTACAGAGCAATAAAATCAAGTTTTCATATTGTCCTAAGTTGAACAAGAAAAGAGAAGGATCTGAGTCCCTGCAGAATGACAAATCTGTCTGCATAATGAAACCTAACAAAGGCAGTGACATCCTTCTTTGCAGCTCTTATGAGTATTCTTATGTCATGTCCAATATACTGAATGACACTGGCACATACTCACCTGTGTCCAGGATGGAGGTTTCCGTTGCCTATCATAGAATCGATTCCTATTTAGAGGAATTTTTGTAGGAAAAGAGAATGGTGTTGGAAACATATAATGCCTTGAAAGTAGAAAAAAACTGTCTCCACTATATTTGGCATTCCCAAGTTTCATAAAAACATTCTCAAGTCTCCCTTTAGACCTATAGTTGCTGCCCAGGGATCCAAGACTTATCTGTTGATAGTTTGTATTGACCGATGTTTGAAACTGGTGTATCAAGCTGCCCCCCATTTAATCATTGATTCCTGAGACTTTTTAGGGAGCTTGAGACATGATATGTGGGTTAAAGGCTTAATTTTCCTTAATACTGATGTGGTTGATTTATTTACCATCATCGCTAAAGAGGAGAGGATAGATTATTTTCATAACAGTAATATTCAATATACTACCTTCCCGATTGATGAAATTCATTTGATAGTAGAATTGATGTCCATGGTTTTGGTCAACAATTTCTTTTTCTTTGAAGGAGAATTGTTTAAACAAAACAGAGGGGTTCTTATGGGCACCTCCTGCGCACTGATATATGCTGACTTGGTGTTGTTGGATTAGGAGAGGAGATATGTCTTGATTCAGCATTTTTTCAGAACATAAGTTTTATATGAGGTTTTTGGATGGTATTTTATTCTTTGCAATGGTCCTGAGCACATTATACACACATGCTGATTATTTAAATTATACCTTAGACTTTTTAAATTTTACCTATAATTTTGACAAAGACAAGAGCAACTATTTGGGTACCCTTATTATGCATACAGAAAATGGATTAAAGCCAAATGTTTATAAGAAGACCACTTTCAGTACTTTTCATAGCTAGATTTCTTAAGTTGTCACCCCCTGTCTGAAAAGAAAAGTTTGGTTAAGAGACAATGTATCAGAGTTGCCAGGATGACTTCACACACTGAGGATCTTACCTCAGAATTGGATAAAGTAGCCAATATGTTCACAGTAAGAGGGCACCCGCCTCCCTTGGTGAATGAAATTAGAGTTTATGTTCAGTCCAAGTGGGGGAGTAAGTATAGACCCCTATTAGGGATAGGGCTATCTCCTGATACCTAGTTACCATTAGAAAAAAAAACTTGAAAAAGGATTAGTGGTACAGTAGAGCACTCAAGCAGAGGAAATTAGGAATATAGTTATGAAAAAGTGAAACATACTAGAAACTAGTTCACATATTTTTAATTTATTGGGCCCAGAATCCCAATTTACATATAAAACAGGAAGCAAGCAATATTAAGAATTTTTTTGAAGATGGGCAATATTACAATGGGAATCAGAATATGACAAAATCTGGGACTGTTACATGTGGTATGTGTAGTCAGTGCCGATTTATTTATGAGGAAAAAGTTTTGATTTTAGAAAATGATTGCACATTCTTTGGTGTTTTTTTAAAAAATGGGATTGTTTATCCAAAGCAGTGGTATATTTAGCCAAATGCTTAGGATGTCCAGCTTTCTATGTGGGCAAAACAGAGCAGTGTCTCTGGAAAAAAATAATGAGCTCAACTATTATATTAGTAGAAAGAATGAAAATAATGCTCTGTTTAAACATTCTAAGTCTTGTCAGTCCTACAGCAAATTTAAGTTTGCTATTCTGGAGCAAATTAAATCCAACCCTCGGGGAGGTGGCATGAAAGTGTTTTTGGAAAACAAAGAATTAAGGTGGTAACTTAGGTTGCAAGTAACAAGTTTTCCTGGTATAAATGAAAATATCTCTATTCAGACAGTTTTACAAATAAGGTCAATCAAACTGTGATTTTAATCTTTAGGTTTTTACATATTTATAATTTTTACTTGGTTTTATGATTTTGACCAACTTTTATATGCATTTTTAACATTTTTGACAACATTTTTCCTTTAAAGCTATGATCGTAGCTTGATTATTATTAAATTAGTTTATAATTAAACAACTAAGTGCAGTGACATCAGTATATATGTGTATAAGATTGTGATGGTAGTATTATGCTGATGAAGTCCCGGTTATGTAAGGATGAAAGTGCTCAATCGAGTTTGTCCTAATAAACTTGTTTTTTATTATCCCTGGTGGATCCTATGGCATCTGGCTTCTTGCATTACCAATTTGTCTGTATTAAGTTATTCTTGATTTTTATTATACCAATTTCTTTCAGATCTTATTATTAAGAACTTTGACAGAACAAGAGCATCCAACAAAGACTTCTATAAGACATGACTACGATCATGAACCTACAAGTGTTCCAGCATCTTCTTGGTTCTCTTTTGAATTGTACCCTTTATGACGTAAAATGTCAGCTGCTCTGCTTGCATGATTCCATCCTTGGGACATTTCTTCCTGGCACACCAAACACAATAATTGCATCCGTTTCCTTAAAGGTCACTCCTTAATGACACAGTATGATCTTTAATAGTCTGAATGTCCAGGTAATCAAGGAATATTTTCATGGTGACCTCCCACTGCTCCATACCTCCCATCCCGCCTTACTTGTATATTTATTATTTGTTTATTTATTTTACATTTGTTGACTGGGCTAGTCTAACTGGATAGATGTCCATTTTCAGTAGAGGCCCGAGGAGAAAAGCTCAGAGAAAAGAACAGTTTATACAAAATGCAAATAGATAACTATACATTCAAAAACAATTAGATAACTATACATTCATGTACACTTGTTATTTCAGCAGCAGTAAGCAGATAGGGTAACACTATGAAGATTTTTGTTTCAGTCATTTGGAGCAACAGCATAGACAAATATAACCATTAGTCAGTTAACATATTGTGCCGAGGAAGTTGACACAGCACAGTGATGGGTATGAAGAGAGCAAATTATTTATATTTTTAGAAGAGAGAGCAGTAGCAAAGGTAAAATAATTGATGTAAAAAAAGGCTAAAGGTAAGGGAAGATAGCATCACTCGGGCTTGGTGCATGGGCAAAGCCATTGGGATTTTAAGAAAATTCTTAATTGGTTCCTAAAAAGATGGGTGGATGTAGTAGAAGTTAGTTCAGTTGGGAGTTTGTTCCAAGTTTTACCAACAGAGTTAGAAAAGAGACAGTCCCCTGATTTGTTTTTAGATTTTAAGGTGGCTACTTGTAACCTATTTGCAGAATGTAGGGTTGGAAGGTTTTGATAAGAATTGAGGAGGTTACCGAGTATAGGTGTATTTGTGGGATGGTGTAAGATCTTGTGGATAAAGGTGAGTTGCTGGTAGAGTAGCTGATTTTGTATTTCCAGCCATCCTAATAGTTTTAGATTTTGGCAGTGGTGGGTTCTAAATGGGGTACCCATGGCAAATCTGGCTATGTTGTTGTAAGACGTTGCCAGTTTATTTAAATCGCTTTTGGTTAGGTTTGTATATATGGGGGAGGCATAGAGGAGGGTTGACATCAGGTGAGTTTGAGCAATAGTAATCTTGGCAGAGGCTGTGAGAAATGGTTTGAATTTATACAGGAAACCAAGTTTTCTATTTACAGATTTAATAGTTAGGTTAATGTGTGTGTCAAAGTTGAGATTATTATCTATTGTTACACCTAGGAGATTAGTGGCAGTGTCGGGAGTGATGCCAGTACCTTTGTTAGATGTAAGTAAGAGACTGAGAGGAGGGGGTCTTCCGTGTGGGCGTAAACAGTAGTGCTTTTGTTTTTGTTGGGTTCAAGAGGAGACAGCGATGGTGGAATCATTTTTCCACTAAGGTGAATACGGTTTGTGTCCTGTTTTGGAGTTCAGTTGGAGAGGAAGCAGCACAGATTAGAGTTGAATCGTTGGCATATTGTATGCAGGTAGTTTGGGGAAGGGAGGTTTTCAGATCATTAATGAAAATACTAAAGAGGAGTGGACCCAAAATAGATCCTTGTGGGACTCCAAGAGTGATCGGGAGCTGGGAGGATAAGTTGTTCTCCCAGCACACTGCTTGTTGTCTATTTTCAAGGTATGAATGAAACCATTTAACTGCTTGAGTATCAATTGAAAAAGATTTGAGAATATTTGATAGTAATTGGTGGTTCACCATATCAAAGGCCTTGGAGAGGTCTATAAAGAGAGCTGAAGAAAGCAGGTTAATATCTCTATTTTTATTAATGCAGTCAGTAAAGGATAGGAGTGCAGTGGTAGTGCTGTGGAAAGGCCTGAAACCATGTTGGCAGTCCACTAATAGGTAATTTTCAAGGAGGTGATGCAGTAGTTGATGATGAATACATCTCTCCATAACTTTTGCTAGGGGTTAGAGGAGGGCTATAGGGTGGAAGTTTGAGAGTTAATTAGAGTTGCCTCCCTTATGCAAGGGGATAATATGTGAGATTTTCCAGAGAGATGGGATGTAGGATTCAGTAATGGTGCTATTTATTAGAATGGAGATTGGGTAGGCTAGTACTCCTGCTGCAATTTGCAGGTATTCAGCTGGGAAGAGATCAACTGATGGTGTACATGGTTTTAGTTTAAGAAGTAGAGTGTGAATGAGGGATGTGAGAATGGACTGGAGTTGAAAGGTTTGGGGTAGATTGGTCAGTGGAGGAGATTCTGTTGTGGTGGCATGTGGTAAGGTGTTAGCTAGGGATTGGACAGGTTCAGAGAAAAATTTATTAAAAGTGTCAGCAATTTGGTTGGGAGGGCTTTTAGTTAGGTTAGAGGGGGTAGGAGTTTTGGAGTGACCTGGATGCAGCAGTTTGTTGATTCCTGACCAGAACTTTTGTGGGTTTTGCTGTTGGGTTTCTTGGAGTTTGACATAGTAGTTTTTTTTGTCAAGGACTATAGCTCTTTTTGTGGCATTTTGAAGCTGTCTAAAGTTTAGGTGATCTATTGGGTTTTTTGCTTTCCTCCATTTGGACAAGATTTTATTTCTCAGTCTAATGCTGTGCCTAGTCTCATTAGAGAGCCAGGGAGCAAGTTTTTTTTTAGTTCTGGCAGTACATGAGGGAGCATGGTTATCAAGGATTTGCAGAAATTTATTGTTAAAGAAAGAGACTGCTTCATCAAGAGGCAGGCATTTTAGGGGTGACCAGTTGCATGCTTTGAGCTTTGCTTGGAAGTTGACTGGGTTGAAAATTTTTTGTTACAGGTTGTTCTATATATTGTTTCATTGGGAATGGCAGTCATTTTCTAGTTATGAAGGTAAGGAAATGGTCACTAATTTCATCGGGAAGTATGCCAGTTTTGTAATTGAGGGGGTTGCTGTTAACTAGTATCCAATCTAAGGTAGTTTGTTTCTTACTAGGTTTGTGGATCCTGGTAGGGAATGTAATGGTTTGGTGAAAGCCAAATAGGTTTATATGAGTAGTAGGTTTGGGAGAGGTACAACCATTCCAGTCAATATTAAAATCACCAAAGAGTATGGTTTCTTGTGGGAGGGTCATTGAGAGCCAGCTAAAGGTATTTTCAAGAGTGTTAATGTTACTTCCTGGGGGGGATGTATGAGCAAATAATGCATATGGATTTATTAGCATTTATTTGGAGCTTAGAGGTTAAAATCTAGAGATTTGAAGGTGATGGTGGATGAATGTCTATTGAGGTGAACTTCAATTCAGATTTAAACAGTAAAGCCACTCTACCACCCTTTTTATTTAGATGGTCAAGTCGAAGTATGTTATACCCTGGAGGAATTATAGTGTTGTCTTTAGTTATGGGTTTGAGCCAAGTTTCAGTTAGGCATAAGATGTCAAAAGAATAGGTGTCTAATAGGGCACGAAGTTGTGTAATTTTATTTTTTAAGCTACGTATGTTAAGGTTGCCTATAAAGAGAGAGTTTAGGGTTTTGGCGGGGTTGTCAGAAGGGGAAATATTGGCTGATGAGGAATCAGTAGTGGTAGTGTAAGAACCTGGGTTTGGATGAATGTCACCATGTTGAAGTAAATCTAGTTGAAGATTATATTTAAGTTTGAATACTTTAAAGAATATAGGGTATTCTTTTTTTATTTGGAAATATTTAGTATGGGATAATCTGTGAACCTGTGGAAGAATGTAGGATAATGAGGATGTTATGTTAATATGGGTGCGAGAAGCTGTAAGAGAGAATGGGCTTGTTTGCCTTGTAGGGTGTTGAAATCTAGTAAAGCTTAAGGCTTCATAGTAGCTTAAGCTGCAAGATATTAGTAGAGAGGTAAGACCTACAGACCAGAGGAGTACTTTAAAGTGTATTGGCCTGCTGGGGCTAGTCATTGTGAGGCATATAGGATATGTTAAACAGGTCAATTGGGATGTAGAGTAGGCCAGTGAAGGGGTGGAGCTGCTAGGGGAATTAGGGAGAGGAAGGCAAAAAACAGGGGTAAAATATTTAATTGATTAATGAGATAATGTAGGCTATTGGTTGGAGGTATGGCTATGGAAGTAGAAGGTCAGGTGCTCTGGGGTGGGTGAGATTTGGGGGTAGGGTAGGGGAGTGGAGAGAGCCCGCAGGGTGAATGGAGCTGGTAGAGCCAAAGGATGAACAAGCCACAGCAGTGAAAAAACAATCTGTGGCTGTAAGAGACTACAGTTAAGAGGTAGGTGATTGCTAAAGAGGGTTTCCAGAGTAAAAACAGAAGAAATGTAAGTTGGGCAGGGCAAGGGATATTTTAGGAGTGTCAGGCAAAGGGTAGTGAAAAAACTGGGTAGAATAGCTGAATGATAGAGGTTTAACTGAGTTTGGAATGAAAGAGATGAAAAGGGTAAGGTATGATATGGTATAGGTATAGACTGCCACCTAGTGGTGACAGGGGGAATGACAGCAGAGAAGAGTCCTTCACAGAAAATATTGGTAAAGTAGCTTTGTAATTAAGAAAACAATATTTATAAGAGTGTGGCTAGGCTGGGGGTACAAGCGGTCTGCAGATGGTCGTCTGCAGATAGACAGCTTGCTCAAAGCCAGCATACATGGACAATTGAAGCTTTGCCTTCTTACATAACGAAGGATGGAAAATGGCTTTTTAAAGGTTTACAAAATTAATTGCCTTTACTTATAGAAGAGAATAAGATCAGTTGTTAAAAATGACATTTTTTAACCCAGTAGGTGGTCTAGTCCAAAGTTCCTGATTGAGAAAACAAAGTGACAACAAAGGTCAGTTGCTCATAAGGGATGAGGAAATGGATAAATGAAAAGTTAAATAACAATTCCTAGTCAGACTTTCCAGTCAACAAATGATAAATAAACAAAATAAAATACGATAAAATAAAATAAAAGTTCTTTCCTTTAGCATTATCCTGTTTAAGCTCACTCACTGAATTACTTATTTTGAGCCGATCAAATGATGATCCATTTTAGTCAATAGTATGTTATGTGTGAATGGATAGATAATGTGTAGTGTGCAACTGAATGCATGGGTATTCATTTGTGTTACTAACCCAGTTTAGACTAAATCTTGGTCTGCTTAATTGGGCACTCATTGAATATATTTCAGTCTTACCGTGAGGTTTGTGATCTTGTCCTGTTTGAATACAACCTACTATATAAATAATGTAAATACTGTTGATATTAACTTGCATAATTAATATGCTTAAAACTTGTATTAAACCTTGCAGTTTACTAACAAAACAAAACACCACTTTCGGACTTCAGTGATAAAATCCAAGCTTTACTTTGAAACTTTCATCCAAAGTATAAACAAGGACTTCATCAGAATGCGTAAGAAACAAACCACAGTCATTAAAGAACATTGTAAAATCACATGACCACATCTTGCATTCTTGACAATAATTAAAATTTAAAAACATGATCATAAAAATGCTTCTAACATATTACAACACATAAAGAAATGAATGCAAAGATATATTAAGTTAAAATTTGAATTTTATCACCATCCTGCTTTTTAGAAAGCATATAACATTCCATTCTTTCCTTCATCTCCATCCCTCATATCCAGAAATTTTCAATCAAGAATAAAAACTATTTTTTTATGATCTGTACAATTAATAATATATTTCAAAAAAGCATTGTTCATATTTTTCTTTTTTTATGTCATACATTTTTTTCAGTCCGCTCTTACAGTTGTCATCTCCATGTAAAAAGCAGGGCATAATGAACAAACAGTAACATAAACACTCCCTTGTGACTTGCAGTTAAAATGGTACTTAGCTACAATTATTTATCTATTGTACCAAACTAATAAATGGCCCTTCATCAATGAATTTGCAGACATTACAGTTGCCACATTTATATATCCTGTGTTTTTTGTTTTTTTTTTTGTTTTTTTGCAGTATAAGTTATCCCAATTAAAGTACTATCATTTTACAAAACATGCTTGATGTAAACAGAATTTTTGCAAACATACTTGGCATTATGACCTGCAATGTTGGCAATTTTATTGTTTCCTAAGCATACTTTCCAGATCTCTACTAAGACCCCTTAAATGGCACCAGAATCAACTGTCATAGCTAAACAAAATGTTATTATTTTCTGCCTGATGCAGATCCTCTCCAAACCTTTGTTAGGTTTACATGAAACTTCTATTGCAGTGTCATTGGGAAATTCTCTTTTATATCCCTTTCAATGTGCATGTTAATAATAATTTGAATTTCTTATTTGTATACTTCATCCTGGGATACAAGCCTGGACACCTGAATTATTTGCCCCTGGGGAATATTATTTTCATATTCACAGGGTAGTTACTTTTATAATGCAAATAACTATTAAGAAATGTTTTTTTTTTCTGTATAAATAGTGCATTTTAAAACATTTCTGATTAAGATATAAAGAAATAGCAACATCTAAAAAAATTCACTGCTTACTCAACATCTCGTAGGGTAATCTTGAAAAATTCCATAGTGTTAACTGTATAATGAATAATACAAATTCATCACATGAACCATCCCAAATGAAAAACATGCCATTGACAAATCTCTTATAAAAAGTAACGTGGTCATACGATGGAACTCTGTTCATTATAGTGTGTTCCCACCATCTGAGAGCTAAATTGATCAAGGCAGGTAGTACTACTGCCCCTATACTACCACTCTCAGCTGTTTATATCGAAAGACATTATTTTCAGATACAATCTTTGTAAGGAAACATAAAGTATTAACACCTTGAGTTCCCTTATAGTATATTTAATCAAAACACCCTGAGATACCCTACACAATTCTCTTGTGGAATACGTGCAAATAAAGAATAACATCCACAGTGAACAGAGCAATGTTTTCTCCACTGAATGTAAAGACCTTTAACTTACTGAGAAAATCTCAGTTTTTCAGGTAGGAAGGCAGACCTTGGAACAAAGGGTTAAATACATAGACAAGCTATAAGGAAATGCCTTCAGCGTCACTCCTAGCAGCTGACACAATAGGTGTAAAAGGTGGACAAGATCTATTCTTGTCCATACTGGAAATGCCAAATAGCAATCCATTCTTAGGGTGACAAGAAAAAGGCATCAAACAACAATTGTCCAGTAGTAGATCTTCTAACACATCATAAATAACGCTATATTTACAATTAATATCATATAAAGATACAATTCCCCTTATCTTATCTTATCTTATCTGCCGGGAAATCTTCCCAAGCCTGCCTTCCATTATTTCAAACCAATAATACTAAATCCACAACCTACCAAGCTTAAAAAAATAACCGACTTTAACTAAAAAAGACACCAAGAATATAGTGTCTTCTATCGATAACTCTCATTGTGGAGATATTCACTCAACCCCTAGTCCAGCTCCAACCCCAACAACAAAAACCCAACAAAAATATTAACTTTCACCACAATAAACCTTTGTAGCCTACATAACAAAATCACAGACCTTCACTCTTGAACAACCCACTACTCCTTAAATATCTTAGCTCTCACAGAAACCTGGCTTAAACCTAACATGAAAGGCTCAGAAAGTCACCTGCTGTCTATAATATAATCACATCAGATAGAATAAAAGAGAAATCAAGTGGGATACCTTTATTTTACCCCAACTCTCTCAACCTTATGCCATACAAAAAAATACCATTCCAGATCCTGATCTCCTTCCTAATATATATATATATATATATATATATATATATATATATATATATACACTTTATGCATCGCCACTTAGCTAATGTTAAACTATTCCCGGTGCCATAAAGTCTGTTCTTCAAATTTTCCCTTAGAACTAGCCAGTTTTTTAGTTTTAGCACTCAAATCTGTTTATTTGAGCTCAGCACTTGTTCAAAAATCGTTGTAAACACTAAATAAGCTACAAATTACTACAGCACTCAACTTTCCTCACTTGTCTAGAGGAAAACAGTTTTAATACTTAATAAATAAGCACCTATCCAGGCATGTCTAAGGGTCAGCTCCCGGTGTTTTCTCCTGTCTACCTGATGAATCTGTGCATCGTGGCACAATACAGCAATTGCCTCATGTACACAGACAACCCTTTCCTCCTACCACCCAACACTACAACCTGTGAAAGATGCACTTATATAGCCAAACTGGAAGCAAAGCTCTCTTCATCCAAGACTGGACTAGACAGTCAAGAGGAGAAGATAAACACTTGCACCACACCACACTCATCACATAGTCCCTCAAAACCTACAGCACCAAAACACACACATAGCAACACAAAACACACACCTACATTCGCAGAGGCTCTCAATAAAAATCTGCTCAAGCAACAGAGACTTCCAAAGCAGAAACGCAAGCAACTTCCAACCCCCAAAAAGACAACCCAAATGACACAGCCCACAAACTCAGTGTGCCACTCAACCACAGCCCATAAGGCATAACAACGTACCCAACACTGTACTCCTAAGTGATTCTATAGTCAGCCACACAAGATGTTCCACTCACCAGGCTAAACAAGGAGAAAGTTACTGTCAGCTGCCTGTCGGGTGCCAGGATCTGCCACATAATGCACGCACTCAGGTCACTCCACAACAAGTACAAATATGACTCTGTCATTGTCCATGCTGGTGTGAATGACCTGAAATGTACCTCCCTGGACTACATGAAAAGAGACATGGAGGAGGTCTCCGATCTTGTAGCCCAGGCAGGTATGACCCTAGCCCTGAGCAGCATCCTGCCATCACCCAGAATGATACCACAGTACAAGGACAAAATGATTGACTTCAACAATTGGCAAAACCTCTGGTGTCATTCTTAGGGGATCCAGTATCTGTCTGCCTGGGATGACATGATTGACAGACCACGATGCTTTGCCAGAGATGGCCTACACCTATCACCCTTGGGATTCCGGATACTGGCTAAGGCTCTTGCCACCCCTATAGTGCCTTTTTTAGGCAAGGTTCAAATGACAAATTCACCACCGTAACAGGTAAAAGCAAGCAAAATCTGAGGGTAATGCTACTCAATGCTAGAAATCTAAACCTCAAAATACATTCACTTGAGGCACTCCTTAAAATGGAGAACATTGACATCTGTGCAATGACAGAGACTTGGTTCAAGGCTCCAGAGAGCACCTCTGCATTACCAGGCTATAATTCATACCACACCTTATAGCCACCTAACCTGGACCGAAACACTAAAGGCGGAAGCGTATCCATATTCATTAAGGATATCCACACCTCCAGGATAGTTGTTCAGCGTAATGCATCTGAGATTATCCAAGTACAACTAACTCTGGGCAAGACTGCAATCCAAATTGTAACTTGCTAGAGATCCCCCACCATGCTCCAGGATTCCCACTCCTCATTTCTTGATACACTGGAAAATATTTGGGTACAACCCAACACCCGAGTAATGGGCGATTTCAACTGCCTCACCATTATCTGCGAAAACTACTCAGGTACCAACTCTTTTGCTCAGCGTTTTCTGGAATTCATAAATTCCAGCAACTTGGATCAACTTATCCACACCCCCAACAGGGGCAGCAATATCCTAGACCTGGTCATTACCAACATGGGTGACTGGTGTTCCACACCAGAGGTCAATTCTTTGCTGGTCAGATCCGACCACAAGCTAATCACCTTAGACATCCACATCCTGCCTCCACCCCCCATTAGGGAAACTACTGTAAAGCATTTCTCCAAAGCCAACTTCACGCTTTTTAAGACAGAAGTGCCAAACTTCATGACACCCATGCAGACGGACAATAGATGTACGACTGCTGAATCCTGCACAAATCACCTTTATAAGCACTTACACGAGTGCATGGATTGTGCTATCCTGAACAGAACCAAGATGCTATAATCCAAAAAAAGGAAGCCAATCTGATAGTCCCCTGCCATAAACAAACTCTACAACAAAAGAAAGAAACTGTTGCAAAAGAGAGTAAAATCCCATGATTGGAGGAACTCCCTGGTCAGCCTCAGTAAGAAGCTGAGATCCCGCATAAAGTCCTCCAAAGCTAGTTACGAAAACAAAATCACCACTGATTCTAAAGACAACCACAAAGCATTCTATAGCTATGTCAAGAATCTCAATGGCAACACTCAGATCTGCTCTGAGTTACAGCACAAAGGCACTAAATATACAGAACCAACTGATATTGCCAATATCATGGCAGATAGTTTCAGTGCTAACTTTACCTCCATCTCACCCTCTAAAGGGCCCATCTCTATACCGGAAGAATGCAAAGTTCCTTTAATCATGGCTGCACAGGTAAAAACCACACTCTCCAAAGCCAATAATACAGCATCCATGGGACCTGACAGCATCCCAGGCTGCATTCTACATGAACTACAGAATGAACTGGCACCCCACCTAAACACCATGTTCAATCATAGCCTCACCTCAGGCTTTGTGCCCACTGAATGGCACACAGTGACAGATATCCCACTCCACAAAGGGGGAGCCACCACGGACCCTGGGAACTACCGCCCCATTAGCCTAATGAGCCTGGTCTGCAAGACCATGGAACATACCTGGAACTTATAAACAAAAACATTGGTAATCTCCAAACCATGGACCCCACCCAGTTTGGGTTTGTAAAAGGCAGATCATGCCTCCTAAACCTGATAGACTCCTTTGAAGCAGTCACCACAGCTGTAGACAAGGGTAAGGTGGTTCAAACAGCCTATCTAGATCTTGCCAAGGCTTTTGACATCATCCCCCACTCTGGAGTTATAGATAAACTCATTAAACTAGGCATAAATCCCTATGCCACAAGATAGGTTGCCAACTGGCTCACTGACAGAACCCACACTGTGAAAGTAGCAGACTCCAAATCCGACTTTAGACCAGTGACAAGTGGAGTACCATAGGGATCAGTTCTGGGTCCTCTCCTGTTTAGTATCTACTTTTCTGATGTACAGGCTAACACAGAAGGTCTTTGGCTAATGAAGTTCGCAGATGACTGCAAACTAGGAGCCATAATCGAAACTCCTAATGATGTGGACATCCTACAAAAGGGCCTCACTGAGATAGATGCCTGGTGTCAATGCCATGGCCTCAAGCTCAATGCCAAAAAGTGCATCGTCATCCCCTTTGGTAAAAACTCTGTACCCATGAGCTACCACATGGGTGGTAGTCTACTTAACACCGAAAGTGTGATAAGAGACTTTGGGACACAGGTGGACAGTAGTCTCTTCTTTGATAATCACGTTGTCACAGTAGTCAGGAAATCCTTCTACATGACACACCTCATCACAAAAGGTTTCTCATCCAAGAAAAAAAGAGGTCATTGTTCCCCTCTACCCATTACTCATTAGACCCATTATAGAGTACAATGCCCCTTTTTGTATGTACCTCACAAGACATCTACAACAAATGGAAAGGCCACAGAAATACCTCACAAAGAGGATTACTGGCCTCAAACAGATGCCCTACGCAGACCGGCTCAAAAACCTCCAGCTTTACTCTATTGCATATCACCTACTCAGAGGCGATCTCTGCTAACACACAAAGCTATGTCAAACCCAGTGCTGTTGGACATGCTCCACTTAAAGAAATCCTAATCCCTTTGAGCTACATGCTCTAGGGACCTAAACCTTGTCACCACAATAAACAGAACATGCTGGAGGAATAGATTCCTGTCCCAGAGACTTCCCATACTCTGGAACAAACTACCTATCTATATCAAACAAAGCTCCTCATTAGCAGTCTTCAAGAAAAATCTTGATGACTGGATGGGAAATAGGAAATTCACCCCGGGGATAACCTCTGTGGCTCTGCTCGACAGGGGCAGAGGAAAATAATTTTCTTGGGTGGCGAAAGACAGGGTACCTTTTTGACTAGGCTTATATAGGCCCTAGGGCCAATAGCCTAGTACCTACCTATGAACCTATATATACAGGTGTATGTTAGATAACCAATATTTCACTTACCTGAAATTTAGTTGAGCGAAACGAAAACTCCAAAAGTTGAATTAATCAAACATTCACATCACCAGATTTTTACACAGGGAATGTAGGCAGTTGGCCAATATTCAACATTCAAACACACTGCAGCATATTAAACCCACCCAGGTTAAGGGACCTACCCCTCCCACCCTCACTATATATACCAACTCCAAATTACACTACAGTGGAGAAAAGGGCACATTTCTCCATGTTGGCCAGCTGCCTACATCCCCTGTGTAAACATCCGGTGATGTGAACATTCAGTTAATTCAACTTTCTGAGTTTTCGTCTCACTCAACTAAATTTTGGGTAAGTGAAATTTCAGTTATCTAACACAGACCCATATTTACATACATATGTATTGTCATTATCAATATACCTACCAGTAATAACATTCTTATACTAGAAAATATACTTTCCTGGACTTCCAATACAATCACTAATGAAATTATTATTCTTGGGGATGTCAGCATTGATTGGCAAAACTTCAACACTGAAGTCCTTGCTTCCAGCTTGAGCCTATTTGCTTTTACACAACTTATACAAACCATTAGCAGATATAACAAATCTAGTGAACAATGCTCAACCCTCAACTGGATACTGGTATCCAATCCTAACAATTGTTCCAATGCTGGAACACTACCATTTACCTTAAGTGACCACCCACCCACCTATACCCATAGAATTATCACCTAGCTCCCCAAAGAACATAATAACAAATCTACCTGCAATCTCTCCTATTTCAATGCCAGATCATTCAATGACTCCTTAAATGCCATGGACTGGTCCTCATTAAAAACCCTCCCTCTGGATGAAGCTGTACATCATTTCAACTCCATGTTTCTCAGCATCTTTGATATTTAGTCCCCCTCCATACAAAAATAATCAAAATAAATCACTCCCCATGGCTTTCAAAATCAACCAAAGATCTTATGACCAAAAGAGACAAAGTCTGACAAGAGTGGCAAAAGGGCAAAACACAGTCCAAAGTACTACTCTTTAAGCAACTCCATAACCTTTTCAAAAAACATGTAAAGACTTCTTCTCATACCTACAAAACAATTCCAAGCATAATCCTAGGAAATTCTTTTCTTCCATTACCTCCTTACTTACTCCATGAACCAAAAAAAGACCTAGCCCATCTACTGAAACCTCTCCTACCCAAATAGCTAACCAATTTAATATTTAATTTTTTGAAAGATGCCCAAGATAAATTCAATTAGGTCTATATTAGTTTGCTGAAATTTATTTTCAGTGAACACCTCTTCATCGACCCATATTCAGCGAAAATTATTTCAGCGATTTGCTGAATTTTCCAAGGGTAATGAAACAGCTGCCCTGCAGCACAATGGACCCCCAACAAACTAACTCAAACCCACTCAAGTGGAGGGCTTTGCCCCCACACCGTGCCAATGTGGGGGCTGCATCCCCACACACCTCCCAACTTTATATACCAACTCTGAGATTGCACTACAGTGGGAAAAAGGGCAAAATTGTGTAGTTGATTAACTATTTCATTGCCCTTGGAAAATTCAGTGAATCGCAGAAGTGATTTTCACTGAATACTGGTCGATGAAGAGGTGTTCACTGAAAATAAATTGTGGTGAACTAATACAGACACCTTCATCTACAACACTGTTATCTTCCATTCCCTGCCAAACTTCTTTGACCCCCCCCCTCCTATAAATTCCTCTTCTACCAGCCAAACCTTGCCTGGCAGCATACTTTTCTTCTCATTCGAACCACTCTTCAAATCCTTCATAAAAAAACTTCTCCTTAAATGTAAACACTGGTCCACTTCAGCAGATAACTTTCCCCCTGACAATCTGCAACTGTTATAGCCTACCCAATTAGCATTCTCATCAACAGATCTATTCAAGAAAGCTATTTTCCTTCCTTATGGAAAAAGTCCTATGTCATTCCATTACATAAAGAGGGAAACTTCACTGAAATATCAAATTTCCATCCCATAGCCATCTTGTCCCCAGTCTCAAAGATACTGGAAAATGCATTCACAATCAGCTTCTTAATCATATCCTCAATAATAAACTGCATACCAATACATAACATGGATTTCAGCCCGCCCATAGTACCATAACTGCCTTATTATCCTTCAAAGAAACTGTAAATAAAGCTAAAGACTCCAGAAAATTTGTCTCAGCACTATTTCTTGATCTTCCAAAGGGCTTTGATATAGTCTCTCATCCTAAACTTCCCCTTCAACTTTCTGAACTTGGACTATCAACTTTCTCTATCACATGGTTCACTAGCTACCACTCCAGCAGACCAGCAGACAACAAGCAGTAAAATGACAAGACTCATTTTCACCATACCTGTTTAACAAAATTGGCATTCCCCAGGGCTTTTTCCTTGGTCCTCTCTTCTTTAATATTTTCATCAACAACCTGCACACTTCTATATGTCAAGACACTCTTTATTCGGTATGCTGATGACTCTGCTATTATCTGCTGTTCTAACTCTCTCTCTCTCTCACACATCCAAATCATAACTCAGGAAGCCTCTACCTCTATTGAGACCTAGCTTAATAATGGCCAACTTAACCACAAAAAAAAAAAAACTAGTTCTCTTCTACTCACACCTAAAACCAAAGTCCCAGATACTAATAATCTTGAGGTCATTTTCCTAAGTAATACATTAATTGAATCAGACTCCAACACAAAATTATTAGATATAACCATCGACATCAAAATTTAATTTTACCTCCGTATACAAAATAATGGAAAAAAAAACATCAGAAACTTGGAATGATATATAGACACATATACTTCCTAAATAACTCCACCAAAACTATTCTTGCCACTACATACCTGTTACCCTTTTTCCTATATGGATCACCTATTTCCACCAATCTACAATTCACACTGAAAACTAAACCAGAAGCCTACTACAACAAAATATCCAATTTTGCTACCAGCGTCCTGTATCATACTCAACACTGCTCTTCATACACTAAACTGGCTCAACTTCCATAACAAGTAAATGACCACAGGTTAGTAAGAATTTGAAGTATTATTCATAAACCTTCTACCTGTCCAATGCTTAGTTCTATTCCCCACCCTTACCACCCCAAAAGATCTCTCTGGTCAGAAGATAAACAATTCCTGTCTCTACAGACACCAAACAAGTCAGCTGGTGATAGCCTATACCCCTACTGCATCACAAAAAAACTGGGCTTCTTTGCTGTGCTCTGTGATGATGTGAGGTATTGCCAGCTATGCCAGGAGAAGGAAGGCAGTGGATGTGTAACATATGCCAGCATAGCTAGCTGGAGTTTTGTAAAGAATTATATGTAATTTGTATATCAAACTGATTTGTACAGAAGTTTATGTTGAAAAATGTATTTGTAAAGCTTCTTGTGTTAAAAATGTACCAGCAGTGGGTCCTGCTGGACAGAAAAGAAATATACCTGTATGTCAAACTGTATTGTGACTGTTGAAATTAATATATTGTAACAGAAGATACTGGAAAAGAAGAGGTTAATCTCAGTCCAGCTAACTTTGAAAAATAGTATGAAATTACATTACCTGGTTTAGGCCATAAATATTGCATCTCACAGTTCTGACTACAGCCAGAGGCAAAATGTCTGTTAGAAGCCTGGCTTAGTATTTCTGTAGGAAGAATGGAAGTATTATAATTGTTTTACAGCTTCCAGATGCTGTAATACATCTTAGCAAAGTTCTATGTGTGTGTGTGTGTGTGTGTGTGTGTGTGTGTGTGTGTGTGTGTGTGTGTGTGTGTGTGTGTGTGTGTGTCTTATGACACATATGTGTTAGATTCTGATTCAGTTTCTAGTAAAGGGGGTAGTGTGGGAACCAGTCAGATAACCAGATGTGATGCCATTGTATAGCAAGCACTGAAATGATATGTAGATATTAGTGAGAGATGTCACTCAGCTCTCAGCAGTCTGTTTTTGAAACCTGACAAGAAGGACCACTCACCTACATCATCTTCCCTTGCCCTAGTAAGTGAACTAGGGAACAGTAATTCTTTAATCAGTAAGGGAAATATAGTGAAATATGTTAAGTATTGTTTTTCTGTATCTGTGTGAACCTTTCCATCTGTGTTATTTTTAATATTTCCTGTGAGTGAAACTCTGGTGTTTATTGAAAATAGATATTTAGTATGTTCATGTTCTTTTATTAGTTATTATTAAATATATTTAAAATTTCCATAGTAGCTGGTATTTTAGTGAATATTTTAACCTTTGAGAGTACTTATATTTATTTGGTGACACTGTGGCCACTCCTGAAAGCCTTGCTGTTTGGTCAACATTACCATTGGTATTAGTATTAATTCCACTCAGTATAATTGGGTACCCTGGTAAGATCCTTAAAGTAGCTGGCTTTGTGGGTGCTCTGGTGGCAGTACATCTACCTTATAGCCTGGGCAAAGGTGGTAGAGTTAGTAAAGCTGTGCCAGCCTTTCCCAGGTGTGTGTGTATGTGAAAACCAAATCTCAAAGATACTGCCTGTGTCAGCTGCTTTGAATAGGGACACTGAAAGCACTGATTTCAGAGAGAGGATGGTGAAGGACATAGCTTGGAACACCTGGCTAAGAACTTAAATCTATAGCTGTGTCAGTGGGAAGTCTTATTTGGATCTGGAGAGAGGGAAACCCAGCCCCAGGGTGGGAGTGTGTTCCATGTGCGCTCTTAAGGAAAATTGTGCTTGGTGCAGAGAGCTGCATCTGGAAATACTGTGTGTATCTATTTTTTGTTCAAACTGAACTGGTGTCAGTGGTGAGGATTGAGGCTCCTTAATTACTGGCCCAGAGAAGGGATGTCACATGCTCCATGAGATTTATTTTCACATGTAGCTACCTTTAAATACATACTTAAAGAATTCCTATCCAAAAAATAATTTGTTCATGAATTAGTCCTCACTAACACCCTCCTACCTATCCACTCTTTCTTTCTAACCTTCATTCCTTATCTTCCTTAAGAACTACTTCCTTTTTCATTATTTTCTTCTTATCTCTCCTTTTTTCTATTCTTCCACTTTTTTCAGCTCTCCAATACTCTGGTTATTTTATTCCCTTTGTCTCTGTTCTCTACAGCTGCCTTTTTTCTCTCTCCCTTTCTCTCCATAACCCACAACTCATCTTTTCCTCCATTTTTTTCACCTTTTCTTTTTCTTCTTTCTGATCTTACTATCATCTAATAATCATAATGATTTCCTATTCCCAGAAAGACAAATGCATCTATATTTGAAAGCATTTTTCTAAAGGTTCTACGTAAACAATGTTCAATGTCTTTGAAGTTATTGTGTATTATCTGATTTTTTTTAAAATTTCACTGCCATTTCTGTATTCATTTATATGTATATAATGCGTATGTATTTCTGTACAATTTTTGTCTAAATATTTTTTGCAAATATTTGTATTTCTATCTTTCTTATGAATGTGGAGCATTTCTCCCCAGGCCTCCACTGAAAATTAATACCTTTTGGCCCAGCTGGACTTTCCTGGTAAACATGTGCCAATAAATTAATAAAATAAATAAATAAATACAACCTTATATTCCTTTTCATTGATAAGTAGATTTTCAATTTCTTGCACATACTATACTTTTCTAATACCTGCCTACATACCCTTTCCTTGACATAAATTGCTAAAGTTTACTTCTAGTGATATTATCAAAGACAGATTCAAGATCTAAAAATACAAATGTATAACAGCTGCTTCCTGAGGGTCTGCTATAGATACCCACATGCTAGGAGCTCCCGACTCATCTGCTCAATGCTACGTGTTTAAAAAAGCAAGTGCTCGAAATTTCACAAGCCCAATCTTCTGTTTATATGTAGCCATCCTAACATCTGACCCTATAAACTTGTATAGCCCAACCAGAACTTAAACTCTAACCCCAAAACTCAAACCCAGTCCCCACTCTCTAACCCTATACCTCCATTCCCCCTTCCAAATCCTAAAGTTTTTGATCACTCCTTAAACTTAAATCTCCAAACTCCACCTAAACCTGATTGCTCCCTAACACTAAAACTCCATTACTGCTTCCTAACCTTAAATCCCCCTTCCAGCTCCCTAACTGTAAAATTGTCCACCCACTCCCTAACCCTAATGTCTCTCTCATGCTCCATCCCTGTGGCTGCTTGCCCAAACTCATATTCAAGTTTTAACTGAGCAGCTACAAGACACTCAAGTCCCTGGCTTTGAGACAGCATTTTTGAGTGTGTGGGACTCACGTTCCTGCAGTGTTTCTGCTTCTTTAGTATTGCATCTTTTTAAGCAAATGTTAAAGGAGATGACAGTCTTATAACACAACTCTAACACAGGTCTACTTAGAATATACATGTAGTGAATACATAGCAAGATTATTCTAGTCATCTCATCTTTCAAGTTTTGTAATTTTTACTGCCGAAAAAAATTAATGAGGTGCTCAAGATTGCTATATGGCAATAACATTTAGGGTGAATCCTAGCTCTTTTCTTATATACTGTACAATGATTCCTTTTTTCTTGCAGCTGGGAAAAGTCCAAATTTCAGTGCTCTCTGAAACACACCTCTTGTTTAGCAGCTGGCTTAGAGGATTAAGGAGCTGTTTCCAGTGATTCAATGGTGAAGGTCCCTCAACTCCATTACCTAACTGTGCAAATATGAATAGGTCACTTAATCAGAAACTGCTCATGGACTGAGTCTGTAAAAGGTCCATGGAGATCAGTGCTCTACTCTGCAAAATAAATACAATTAAATAAATAAAATATTTGCCCAGTATACAAGAGAAACGATTCACATCAGTTTTATACATTTGTCATGTTGCTTTGACCTGGGACTCTATTATTTTTTAGCCTTTTAATTATTTCCTTGATATGTATCTCTTTAATCCTTTCCTTCAGCATTTTTCTGATTTCACTACAAATAAAATTTCTAGCCATGTCATCACCACTGTTAGCAGCATAATTCCTTGCAGAAAAGTGTGCTCAAACCTTTGTATTAATAAACCAGTCTCCCATACATATTTTCCTTAATCCGTTAGCTAGAAAATTCCAGAAAAAAATATTAACCATAGTATTAATAAGCAGTAACATTATTTCTCAGATTTTCTTTCTAATAATTTTCTATTTTTTTCATCCTAATTAACCACTATTAATTTCTTTTAGCTCTTCTTAGAGATTCCAATTGTTCTGAGTATTGGATTTGTACCCACTTCATTCACAGTTTTCCAAGTATTGTCTTATTTACTTGCAGTGCTGGTCAAACCATGTTTTTCTTAGATCGTTATGTTCTTTTACCTTGTTTGCCCACTTCTTTCTAGTATTCCTCAATAACTTCTTAATAATTATCCTAAATAAATCTATTACCTTTGCCATGTCCAATTTGTTGTTTCATATCTCCATATCTATCCACTTTGATTATATCGATTATTATGTATTTATTTATTTATTTATTGACATTTGTTAACCGGGAAAGTCCACTGGGTCTGAGATCCATTTTCAGTGAAGGCCCGGGGAGAAAAGCTCCACAAATATGACATAATACCGGACATGCTGCGCAAAATGTAATGAAAATATATTGAATGAGTTTATTTATTTTATTTATTTTATTTTTTATTTTACATTTGTTGACCGGGCTAGTCTAGCTGGATACATGTCCATTTTCAGTAGAGGCCCGGGGAGAAAAGCTCCACAACATAGAAAAAAAGAGAAGAAACTTGTACCCAATAATAAGCACTTCAAAAGCAATGCTAGTAGGACAGACAACAAAAAATACATGAGGTGAACAAATTATAAACAAAGGAATACAACTAGAGATATAAAGCCTTTGGAGTCCTGATATCACAAGATATAACATGTTGAAAGAATTACAAAGAGAACTATCATTGAATATAAGAATATTACTATTAATTAATATAACAACATGAAACTGGAAGGCTACTTCAAGCATAAGATTATTCTACTCTATTCAGTGGGATCTCTTCTCATGTTAACTTTTTTCTTTCTGTAACATACGAACATTTCAGTACTATTAAGTGACCAACTACATATGTCTTTACATCCAGTTTTAAACTTAGTTAATAATGGCTGGTGATCACTTTCTCTTTTAATTTCACCTTGAAGGAAATAACCATTACCTTTTTTCAAGTTTATCACTCAAGTAATTTATAACTAATTTATCTATATTTGAAATATAACTGTTAACACCATTGTGATGGCTTTTTTTCTATTCACTATACAGGTTGTATTTCTTGGTGACTTTATAGAGTATATATAGATTATGGTTCTCAATTAATCTCAATAATTATGTGCTATTTCCATTTGTACACTCATCCTGTGACAGCTGTTCTTTTTCTTACTTATATAGCCTGAATTTTATAAAATGGTCCAGTTCTTACTTTGAGATTTTGTAAAATAAATGTCACCTTTATACCCATCGGTTAGTATCTGAATAATTTCCTTGTCTAATATAGCAAAAACGTATTGCTCATTGCTTTAGTGCAGCTCCCATTTGTTTATGAGGAACATAAACATTTAGGAAACAAATCTTTTCAGTCTTCCATCAAAACTCAGTAACAGTGGAGATTCAGAAACATGCCCAGCAGAAATGCAAACTTCTGTTATCATTCCACGTTTGGTCTTTGGGAGATGCTAGAGCTATGGAACCTCTTGTGTCACCTCATTCTAGATTTAGAATGCACATAAGGGATTATAATAGACACAGGTTAGACAGGCTATTAGTGAATATCTGACAGATTCTGATGGACCAGACCAGGAAATGCAACTCAACAGGGACTAAAAATAAAAGCATAAGGAATATCATAAAAACACCACCACCACCCCCCCAGCACACATATGTACTCATGTGTTATTACTTTGAAAAAAAAAAATTACATTTCATGTGGGTAGCTACATGAAACATTCGCTAAATGACAAGCAGCTGAGTTGTTTATGCTCAAAACAATCTGGTTCTGCTTTCTCAAGCTCCGACATACAGTATACAACAGTATTATGACATGAAAAATACGTATTAGAAACTACTGATTACAGAGACATCAAAGATGCAAATTAAGCTTTACATTTTTGTTTCTACATACTGCTCTGAAGCAATATGCAAATAAAGGTTTGTTTTACTAAAGCAGCCCCTAGGCATGCTGACATCTGGAATGTCAAGTCAGACTACTTATCACAATGCATATTTGTCTTTGTAAGCCAAAACAAGGAAATAAAGCTAGGCAGACAGTCTGATAAGGGAGAAAACTCTAGGCAACAAAGAACTGCTTGATAAAAGATGTTATGTGAAAGTATGGAATGGGGGTAGTAAGTTAAACCCAAAGAATTTATAAAAAATATACTGAGAACAAGAATTTATAAAAAATATATTGAGAACAAGCACACACACACACACACACACACACACACACACACACACACACACACACACACTTTACTCTGTATAACTGCTGGTTAGTACGTTTTGTCAGAACAATTATACAAAGGATAGTAAAAGCATAATATGTAGTGATATCTAGCATCAGTAATGTGATATATGGGTGCAATGTCTGAGCTCATGGTTGGTATTACCATTACAACCGAGAAAAATCACAGATTCCAGATGAAAACGACACTCAGGTCATTAATTACATTGAGGCCGTATTTAAAGCATTCACTAGGCAAACTGCTCACATCAAAGTATTTAAACTTGCACAACAGCACAGAATTATGTTATGTAAAAAGATGTAGGTTACGTCTTTGGTGTCACTCAGTAAGCACAAGCCTGCATGTCTCTTGTTCTTACATAATGCTTCATTGATGGATAGCAAGATGTTCTAGAAAGGTGACTAACAGAAAAAAAAATCACTGCATATTGTGAAAATAATGTTATGTGAAGAATCACCTGTTTTGACCAGTTAGTTTGTTTGGTGTATGGTTACAAGGCACAATTCTGGAAGGTTTTTTACAGCAATGTGAATTTACATGTCCTAAAGCAGATTAAAGTCCAATGCACAAATTATGTAAAAATCATTTTATACATTAGAAGCACAATGTATTCTGATAATAATGTCTTGACATTGTCTTTTGGATTGTGTATTTTTAAGTATCACCAACAGGACTTTTTAAAAATATATCACTGTATTTATTTCATGTAACTCTAGATTTACTTCATCCAGGCCTAACACAATACTGGCTTATCCTGTCCTCTCACTATCCTCACATCAACCCTAATTAAGCAGTCCTCAAGTCATCACCTTCATTCCAGGACTGATTCCCCCAGTCAGCATGCTATGGTAAGACATAGTGCAGCTTTCTCAGCCAGGAAAATATATAGTGGCGTTTACCTGTTTCTCATTGGCCATTTCCACATGCAGCTTCCCCAAGTTAGCCCTAACTATACACTTCTGTATGCACATATGGCATCATCCTTGTGAAGTCAAGCCTGAGGCTTTCCAGGTCCTTGTCTTCTGTTGCTCTACTACATCTAAATAGCAAGCTGTATAACCACAGCTTGTTTACACACCCTCCCCCACACACACAGATGAGAGAGATGGCCTGTTGGTGCTTCATCCCATCTCTTTTTTTCCTAGGTGCTTTTCACCTTCTGCCTGCTGACCACAAAGCCAACCCTCTCAGACTCAAATCAATTCATACCCTAGGTGTCAGGGCATCCCTTCCAGTCCCATAGGCTGAGAGCCTTCCAGAGAGGCCACCATCCAACACACACTCTGGGGAGTTTGGTATTATCACCAGCATCCTGGTAATGAGCACTGTTTTGTAGATACGGCTCCAACCCCTTTGCTTAGGGGGTGAAGTGATCACCTCTGTTACCACAGGGAGTCCCTGTGCCCTTCTATCAGTTTATGCATACTCCTTTGTGCATTAGATAATGGCTACCATCTTTGGCCTTAGTGTCCTCTCCCATGTTGTTCCCTGCACCAGCACCCACATTTTTGATTCTATCCCTGCTCTCCATAAGCAGTCATGTAAGGAGCAATGACATGAGCTGGTTGGGGCTTACCTCCTCCACCCCAATATGGATGTTAGCAGTTCCATCAAGCATCAAAGGAGCTAATCAAACCTAGATTACCTGGGTTACAGTCAGTGTTTTATCTACCAATGGCGTTGCTTATCCCATGCCTGTCACCGGTTCATATGGTATCCATTCCATGCTCAAACCTGAGTTCCAAATACTGTTATCAGAGTGCTAACTTCTGCTCCAGTGGAACCAGAGCTATATCACCAACAAGCATGTATAAAACTAATAATTTCCTATGTAAACATAACAGGGGAGGTTGGCTGTGAGCCATGGACCAGTGGGGACACTTTCACCTTGAAGCTCTGATCAGCTAGTTTAATTTTAAAGCACAGCTGTTTCAGTTAAACATCTACTTATTCTTCCACTTTGTAAGTTTGGGATACTAATTTTTATATGGGGCAAAATATATTTGCTATATATACCACAAGACTATATCTGGTCTTGCCATAATTTTTGGTAGCAAATGTTGAATTAAAATACTGAGCTTTGCAAGAGAGAGACAGACAGTAAAGATCATGGACACAAATGTAGGACCACTAATACATTTTTAGCATGTCAAAAAAACCTCTGGATCTGGTCCAAATGCATTTTTCTAGGTGTGATCTCTAAAGTGTTACATCTAGGAAAGACTTTTGAAAACACAACCCTGCTGAGGGTTTTTGAATAACTATCTGATCTTCTACAATAGGTGATGATATACAAAGGGTGATGTTGTTAAATGTATAGCACTGTGGTGAGGATTCCACTGCTCCTCACAGTGTTTAGATTGCCATTTTTTGCACCCCGCACTTCTTGCCATTTCAGTCCTTCCCCCAGCATCCTACAAATCCTTTTATTCCCCCCTTAAAAAGCAACACTATTATATTTTGTTCACAAACTAGCACAAAAGCACCATCTTCCATTTATTACCTAACTAGTGTGAGAGTTTATCAATCAATTCACTCCCTGGTTGAAGGCATGAGTTAGAATTAGAAGGTTGTCATTCTAGATCTCCAGCATAACCCTCACCCATGACGGCAGGAATCTTCATATATGTGCCATGATCCCAGGGAGACTCAACAACAGCAGATGTTTGCCTGTACCCAGACTGCTGTATCTGTTGGCTTGTACAGTGTGTGCTTTACCTTTCTGCCATAGATGCTTCCTGACATTTCCCTGCTTGATCAGTAGGGGACAGCAATGCAGCAGTACCAGGCACCTCCCTGCTCCCAAGAAGAGCGAGCCGGCATCAGCTGCTCACTCCACCCTATATGCTTGGTACTTCAGCACCAGATCTGCTAACCAATCTCTGACTTAGATACTGAAGGTTCTCAAATACCAGATCTCACACGATTAACAACCAAAAGTACAACTGGCAAATGTAAGCTCATGAGACAGGTCATCCTTGCCTTGGATTTAGCTGTGCATCAGTTTATATGGGCTTTCTGTAGGAGTCATTTTCTGAAAACAGTGAACAACCATTCACAAAAATCCAAAGGTGACATTCCATTAAACCACTAACATGCATAAGATTATTATAGTGTTATAAGAGTTCTTTTCAACCCAGGGATTCCCAGTAGAAGACATTTCAGATAATGGGAGATGCCTGTGACTTAACATTGTTATATTTTCATCTCAGTTCATCCTCATATTAGTAAAGGTTATACTGAGCCTGTTACTACAATGGTCAACCCAAGGAATAATATCCTAACAGCAAATTGGATGACTCATACATACAAAAAAACAAACCTGACAAAACTGTGAGCAACATTAGTTGTCAAGCATTTATTGCAGAAGGCAAATTTTACTTACAACCTCCTGTGTAGCGGCTAAAGCTTCCCCATACCATACCACAGACACACACACACACACACACACACACACACACACACACATTAACTCCACGGTCACACCACCTCAGAAAAAAAAAGAGAAAAAAAAACAGTTTGCACAATTGCAATCTCATAATAAAGATAATAAATGTAATACAGTTTTAGAGCTTGTACATCTGGAGAGTTGATATCAGGGTACTGAGTTACTCCAGTAACCATTCACTGAATGCTATAACTCCTGTAAACTGTATAACATGAGCTCCTGAAGAAGTAATAGTCAGAAAAATGTGAAGACAAGAAAGGTCAAGGTTGGCTGTTATAATGTATAAAGAATGTAGCGGTAAACATCATCATGCTTTTCACAAACTTCAGTGTGGTATAAACACAGGCTTCAGCAAGAGAATGCAAGGAGTAAACCACGACATGGACAAGAGAAGTTGTAATGAAGAATAAGGGTCCTTTCTACTATTTAGTCAGAGAAGTCCAATAAAGAAAAGGCACAACAAACAACTGAAAAACACAGATATAGGTATTTTGGTATAGGGTGACCATAGCAATGATGTACAGCATTGGTAGTTTCTGACTGCCAAGACCTAGAGAGCTAGAAGCTCTTTGAAGCCTTCTTTTGGTCACTTCTATAAACCTAACCTTTGGCCTGAGCACAGGTACTACAACAGATTAAACATAGAATGAAGCCAGATGTCCATTGTAATTAAATAATTGTGGGTACACACCTGTAGCATTGTAAAATGAACCTCAGCTGCCTTTTAACTGGACCATTAATTATTGATAAAATGATCTATTGCTGCATTTTAATATTTTTTTTAAATGCAAAGAAAAGTCATCTGGTAGCCAAACCTCATAATAAGAAGATTTTCTGGACGCTTAATTCAATACACAAGCATCCTTTTGCCCTTACTGTCTCTGGGAAGAATTACAATAGCTCTGGGAGTCACTAGTTATTTCTGACTGCTGAAAATCACACAATCAAG
The DNA here is from genome assembly GCF_019279795.1 of Protopterus annectens. NCBI lineage: Eukaryota > Metazoa > Chordata > Ceratodontiformes > Protopteridae > Protopterus > Protopterus annectens. The sequence goes on from NC_056739.1 coordinate 1,917,060,692, forward strand.
ATGTCCATTGGTTAAGCAGCAAATTAGAAAGGATACAGCAGCTTTCTCCCATTGGCCTGGGATTCATTATGTGTTTTGTATAAGAATTCTCAGATGACTTGGAAAGAAACCACTGCAAATTTCTGGCGGTCAGCTTTTCCTTGTATGGTAGTATATCATAATTATGTGATTCCAATAATAAGTAGATTCTTGCTGTCTGAACCCACCTTACCTTGCATGTGACTATTTTACAATAACAAAACTTCTGTCCTGATATGGGTTGCCTCCAGTACATTCTGCTTTTCATTTTCTATATTTTTCATAAGAGGGAATTTTGTCTGAACAACTGCCATGATGCCTTTCTTTCACAAGTCTTATACACGACAGTACAAAAACTGCAAAAAAGAATAGTTATATTCATTGAAAAGAAGTACATTAAGATAAAAACATTAGTTTTATTGTTATTTTAAATGGTTACCCTTACGTTTTTCAGAAGCAAAAGGAGGAGAAACATCAGAAAACAACATCAAACAAATAACAATAAGACTGAGTGACTTTTACGAAAGTTTTCTTAACTGAGGTTCATGAACTATGCTTAACAGAACAATTTTTTTACGCTTTTTTAAATGGGGATTAATCCCACTAGACCAGTGACTTCTTTTCAGGGGAGACCCAAGTTAGTATTCATATTGACTAGGGGAAATTTGACCAGGGCAATGGGGAAATCCCCTACTCTTTTTTCATTAACTACCATGGAATCATTTACATCCACCTGAGCTACCACCGAATCAGGCAGATGGGATCTCAGTTTAATATCTCACCTGAAGGATGACATAGTCAGTGAGCACCCATCCCCCCACCCTTATGCTGCACTGTAATGTCAGTATTGCAAAAATTAATCCAAGTACCTGGTGTGGGAAGAGAACACACAGTCTTCTATCTTCTAGCACCAAATACAAGTGCTAGCCATTGAGCCATTAATACACCCATATATAAAAATATACGAAACAGAAGAAGCAAAAAGCAGAACAAAAATAAAGTTGAACCAAGTATATAATGAGAAAGATGCCAATAGAGATTCCTGCCATGCCATCAATTGGCATAGATTGTGGAACCCACAATACAAGCTCACACTGGAAGAAGTATGTAGCCAAGTTCAATAACCATGTTATTTCCCTAGGTATTTATATAGATAACAGCTTAAAGTTATTATTTTTACACATACAGGAGAAAATGTTTATAGCACAATGAAGAAACTGTAAGACTAGAAGACAGATTCCAAGATGTGGAACACAAATTAAATAGCCATTGAAAGCTAAAAATGTAAAATACAAGATAAACAAATTCAAGTGTGTCAAGCAAAAGGAAGAACAGTCTATACTGAGTGACATTGTCAAGCCTTCCTTTCAATGCTGGCTGGTTTATTTTTTGGTTCTTGTTATTTGCGAGCACTTGCCTGGTGTATTTTTTTGGTAAGGGAAAAAGCACTATTGGAGTGAGAAATGACCCTAGACAAGCTATTAAACTTTGCTAAGGCCCTGACATGTCAAAATACAAATAAATGAAACTGGGGGATGTAAAGAAAAATAAGTAAATAAAAAAGTCTAAAGAAAGATTTTTAAGGTAGGGAGAGTGAAATTAAGACAGTGACTTGAAAGAAGCAGAAACAAGAGACAAATATATAAATGCAGCTAATAGCAGAATTACAAAGCACAGTGCAGATGTTGTAACAGACAATACTCTTGCAAGGGTCATTGCTTGGTAGTAGTAAAGTATATGCAAATTGCAACTTGGAAAATTATAACCACTTTGCAAAAGTATGCAGGAACATTGGGAGCAAGCTACACTACAAAGACTATAGTTCAGAAAAACAAAAAGAACATTTGTAAAGAATATGTCATGTGGTAATGATAGCAAAACAGATAGTGAAGGTAGTGAAAAAGGAAGTGACCTAACAGTCTACCCTATAAATAAGGAAGACAGTATTAAAAAAAACAGAAGTCAAAGTTAAGATACAAAATCAGAATACAAAAATGCTGATAGTCACATGGCATCAGTGAAAATAATGACAGTAGAAAACCATATTATGGTGAAATCAAAGCCAACACTGAAGAGATCAGATACAAAAATGTATGCATAGACAAACATACTGATGCAGGATAAAAGGTGTTTCACAGCAGAAAATGAAAGTAAAAAAAAAAAACAAAGATTATTAAGACCCTATGCAACATCTTGCAAGGAAAAGAAACCAATATACTGTGTTAAGCCACAGATAAATTAGTGGGTATATTACGAGTACAAAATAATTAGACTGTTCAGATACAAATGTTTGAACTTGTAAAGAAACCACAAATGGCTTTTAACATAGATTTTTATGGCCTGCATGCAAAAGGATATTTTTTAGTTTTCAAAGATGATTATTTGATTCATCATTGTAATAGTACAATCTTTTTCTTATATAATTATAAAAAATGTAACTCAATAATCCTAAATTTTTTATGGTTCCCCAACAGACCAAGAATATCATTGAATAAGCATATCAGGGATTGGTCAAATGGGGGTATCAGTCTACCAGACCTTGCTTCTGGCATTAAAACAATAATTTTATGACCAAACTCCTATTATACAGCCAAATGGAAATCCATTTTTTGTCATTTTTAATACAATCTACTTTCTCGACACATCCAAACAAATCTACCTCTTCTCATAATTCCATGTATTGAATATTAAAAGAAGAATTTATGAATAATTCCAACCCTAAAATCAATTCAGGCATAATTAATATAACAATGAGAACGTTGAGAACCGTTTTCCTCAAAAATCCAGCATACAAAGCATGGTTGTTTAGTATTTTTCCAATAGCCTACACACAAAATATCACATCCTCCAACAAATTGATTATGAAAAGGTTTAAAATAAACAACTTAATATAGTGGTCTCAAATGATGCATAAAGAGAATGCTTTAACAGCCTTATATATATATTGGATAAATTTAATCTAGAGAAAGAACGATGGTGACATGTTCAAATTTGTGCACAATATGTTGAAAAAAGAATAGAAATTATGCAACCTACAGTTAAAAAAACTATTCCAAAGCTTATTGAACTTTTAACGATCTTCATACAACAAACGATAGATAACAACAACATATTATACAAAATATATAAAATAATAAGTATAGAGATGCAAGATATCAATGAACCATACTGAAACTATTTTAAGATAATAAGGAAAAAATTCCCAAGTGAAGAAGAAAAAAGATTAATTTTAAAATCATCCAAACTAACTACATCTTTACTGAAATGGAAACTGTTCTCATGGAAATATATATACATATACATAGATCATTTTATACACCACACAAATTAGAAATCATATCCAAAACTAGAATTTCCTGATGGAGGTGCAAATTAGATGAAAAAGCTGATTAGGAACATATATTTTATGAATGTGGTAAAATTAAAAGATATTGGGAAGAAATTAATAATTTTTTACTTGCCCTATTTTCTGATAAATTCATACTGACCAAATCCTTGATTCTTTTTAATGCTCCAATACCTGAATGTGTTACAACTGTGAAATATCCAATCTTATGGAGTATTATGTCAATTGCAAGGAAAGTAATAACAAGACTCACTCCTCCGAAGGCAGGAGACCTGTCTGGTGGACCCCAGCGATAAATAACCTGTACAACAGAAGGAGGAAGCTACTACATGTTAGAGCAAAATCCCAAAAAGGGAAGGCATCTCTGATCAGTACTAGCAAGAAACTATGATCCCTCATAAAATCATCTAAGGCCAGCTTCGAAAGAAAAATTGCACAAGACACTAAAGATAATCACAAGGCCTTCTTTAGTTATGTCAGGAACCTGGGTGGCAACTCCCAGATATGCTCTGAGTTAGTGCAAAATGACAAAAAATACACTGAACCCACAGACATTGCCAACATCCTGGCAGACAGGTTCAGTGCAAACCCCCCCCCCCCAAAAGAGCAAATGTCTATCCCAACAGAGTGTAGCCTCCCTGACATCACAGATGCACAGGTGAGAGCTGCCCTCTCCAAAGCAAAAAACACAGCATCAATGGGACCGGATGGTGTCCCGGGCTGCGTCTTACACGAGCACCAAGAAGAACTGAACCCTCATATAAAGTCACTGTTCAATCTCAGCCTTACTACAGGATATGTACCCAATGAATGGCATACAGCAACAGTGGTCCCACTCCACAAAGGTGGTGCCACAACGGACCCCGGAAACTATAGCCCTATAAGCCTGACTAGCCTGGTCTGCAAAGCTATGGAACGTATCATCATGGAACATATAAACAAAGACATTGGGAACCTCCAAACATTGGATCCTACCCAATTTGGCTTTGCTAAGTGCAGATCTTGCCTCTTGAACCTGGTTGACTTTTTTGAAACAGTCACCAAGGCCATAGATGAAGGGAAGGTAGTCCACACAGCCTACCTGGACCTCGCAAAAGCCTTCGACATAATACTCCACTCGGGCATCATAAATAAGCTCACCAGCTTAAATATCAACCCCTATGTCACAAGATGGGTTGCAAACTGGCTCAGGGATAGAACCCACATGGTCAGAATTGCAGGTGCCATGTCAGACTCTAAACCAGTTGCAAGTGGTGTCCCACAAGGCTCAGTCCTGGGACCTATCTTGTTCGGTATATATTTCTCTGAGGTACAGGCTATCACGGGAGGATTATGGCTGACCAAGTTCGCAGATGACTGCAAACTGAGTGCCATAATTGACTCGCTGACTGACACAAGCATCCTCCAAAAGGGTCTCACAGAGATGGATAACTGGTGCCAGAGCCATGGCCTAAAGCTAAATGCCAAAATGTGCATAATCATCCCCTTTGGGAAAAACAAAGTGCCCACAAATTACCACATAGGTGGTAATCCATTAAGTACAGATGAAGTAATTAGGGATTTGGGGACCCAAGTAGATAGCAATCTCTCCTTTGACAATCACGTTGCCAAAGTGGTTAGAAAGACCTTCTATATAGCCCACCTTATCACGAAAGGGTTCACATCTAGATCAAGAGAGGTCATTGTGCCCCTCTGCTCATCACTCATCAGGCCCATAATTGAATACAATGCCCCATTTGGGATGTACCTTACCCGACACCTGCAGCAACTGGAAAGACCACAAAAGTACCTCACCAAGAGGATTAAGGGACTCAAACAGATGCCCTACGCAGTTAGGCTAAAGAAACTCCAGCTCTACTCAGTTGCTTACTGCCTACTCAGAAGCGATCTGTGCCTGACGTATAAAGCCATGTCCAAACCAAAATTAATGGATATGCTCCACCTCAGGAAATCCAAATCCCTTAGAGCTACATGCTCCAGGAACTTAAACCTCAGCACAGAAATAAATAGGACATGCTGGAGGGACAGATTCATATCCCAGAGGCTCCCCTCACTCTGGAACAAAATCCCAATCCATGTTAGGCAGAGCCCCTCAATGACCCTCTTCAAGAGAAATCTTGACGAGTGGATGGGAGATTGTAGGTTTACCCCTGGGATCTCTTCTGTATCCCAACTAGACAGAGGCACAGTAAACTAACCTTAAAAGGGCTATCTTCTGTGACCTACTATACAGAGGCACAGTCAACTAATCTAAAAGGGTGGCGAAAGCCAAACACACTCTGGCTAGGCTTATAAATGTCCTAGGGCAGATAGCCTAGTATCAACCTATGAACCTATATGAAACTGGAAAAGTGATATTATTCCCTCTTATAAAGAGTTCAGAAACATTGCTACCGAAGTTTGCCAATTGGAAGTTATCACAATGAGAACAAGCACCACAAGAATCACATCCTCATATAATTTATGGAAAGGACTAAGTGACCTATTAAACAAACAGTGATTGACACATGATATATGTTTAATTATGTATTAGCAAACACCCTTTGTAAATTGTTGTTTTGTTAGTCATTTATATCATTCTCTTTTATAAGATAAGAAAATTAATTCATGTTCTATTCAGCTTGATACATTTGTAACTTTTCATTGTTATTAAGTAATTATTAACGTTCAAGTCTGACTTGCAACTTTAATAAAAAATATTAGAAAAAAAGAAAGATTCATCATTGTATGACCAATGTTTTTCATGTATATCTGAATTATCTGGCATATTCAAAACACTTAAAATTTTACAATGACCCTTTTTTAAAAGACATCTAGAATTTTGTAGGAACCACTACATTACTCATGGGAAAGAGACTCCACTATGGCATAAAAGTACCTGAATGTGACATCTTACCCAAAACGATTGTTGAATGAGTTATGATTTCATCTACTAATAGAGACTGCAGAGTATCCAGATCTGGAAAGACAATGATTACTAGTAATGATACATAGCAAGGTTTATCTATGATATTTAGTAAAAAGATGTGTGTGTGTGTGTGTGTGTGTGTGTGTGTGTGTGTGTGTGTGTGTGTGTGTGTGGTGTGTGTGTGTATATATATATATATATATATATATATATATATACATATATACGCATATATATATATATATATATATATATATATATATATATATATATATATATATATATACATATATATATATATATATATATATATATATATATCTTCTGTGTGGAGGCATGCATGTATAGGCGTTCCTTCATTGAAGGTTGTGCGTCAGGGCTGGTAACTCGGCACGTAAAAATCCGCTACCAAACATTAGCCTGGTCTGCAAGGCTATGGAGCATATCATCATGGAACTTATAAACAATGACATTGGTAATCTCCAAACCCTGGACCCTACCCAGTTCAGGTCTGTAAAAGACAGATCATGTCTCCTAAACCTGATAGACTTCTTTGAAGTCTTTACATTAAGAAGACGAAAAGCGCTTAATTTTTACTTGTTTATTTATTGAGCTGTACTTGTTCAAATAACTGTCACTAAATCATAATTTATCATTTTTTACAACTTGGTGAACTGTTATCTTTGTTACTGAAGTGGAAACGGAGCTAGTTGTAGAGAGAATACTGTCCGGACTGTCGACTGCAGCTATACTTTTATAAGTTGAGCTTGAGTTTTTTCTTGGTGTGTTTCGTCTTCAGTGTAAATGGCTGCAGGCAGCGTTGACAGTTCCCAGTTATCAGAAACACAGAACAGCGAACCTGGTAACTTGACAGTTTTAATTAACTTACTTTCCCAATGAGTAGAGAATTTGTCTAACAAATTAGACACATTGGGAGGATTTACAACTAGCATCCAGTCTAATGGTAGCAGTAATTTTACAAATCAAACGGGAATGAATCAAAGTAAGTTTAGCAGACTAGACGCTATGTCTAGTACTCCTACTACTTCTACTTCTACAAATCTCAATTTGGTGAGGCCATTATTAAACCAGCAAGGAGACAACAATGGTTTTAGGATTCAAACAGGGAGTCCTGTTAACACGAATAATACCTCAGGGCTTATTGGGACTCCAAATGTTTCAGCTTGGTTATATGAACCAATGACATTGGGTAACACCGAGCAGGTAACAGCACAGGAGAACTCGGCTGGAGGTAAAGCACCTATCGTAACAAATTTAAGAATCCTTGACCACACTCTTATTAAATACAAAAAGCTCCAGTTGGAAGTGTCTTACTTCAGAGAGTGTATCAAGGAGAAAATCGTACCGAAAGGTTTAAGAACGTGGCAGTATCCGACTGGACTTGAAGAAGGGTCAGCGTTTCACAAAGACTTATTAAACCTGTTTGATAAACATGGAATGGAGCTCCTTGAATTAATGGCCAAACATTACCAGGCTAATTTGGAGATTTTTATCTACAGACATTCAAAAAATAGATCAAGATATCAAAAATAATACAGATTTTGAACGCTGCAAATGTGACTATAACAGAACATTTGAAAGTATAACTCAACTAATGGAAAAATTAAAAGCAACAAAAATAAAGAAAATGCAACGAGACAGAACAGCATACAGGAATGGGACAGCATACCCAAAACCTCCCCCACCCCAGGTATGGAAACAAATGGGGGCGCCAATAAGAGAAGGGGAAAATGAGGAAACTCAGGAATTTGACTCACAATCTATGAATAGAACAAATGACATTGGTAACAATGACAACAATCAGGTTCGAAGAAGTGAAAGAATCATACAGAAAAATAACTATACTAGAGGGAATTGCCGTAACAATCAAAATTTTGATAATTGTATAAATTTTCATCACCAGACTCAAAATCACAACCCTCGGGGAGGGAAACAACAATGCCCCAGCAACAAGAGGCAGAGGAAATAAAAGGTACATATGGTAACAACAAAAGGTACTGTAAACTTATGACCAATGTACAAAAAGACTTTACAGTCTATAATTACACAGACACTGAAATAGAACTTGGTATTGTTGAATTTTTTGCTAAAGGTCAAACGTTTGTGATTGCAGATAAAGCACGTTTAGCACAAACATTGATAGACCTTAAATTATTTATATGTAAGGTCAATTTAGCAGTGATTATGGGTACAGATAAGCATAATGAGAATGAATTTTACACAACTAGTACATATAATCCACCACTACATAATAGTGCAGTACTATTTGAAAAAATGTGCGAAATAGACTTTAGACATAGTATAGAAAATAGAAAGATGCTTAAAAGTGAAATAAACATTTCTAAACAGGAAAGACAAGCAATTTGTGATATACAAAAACTACCCCTTAGATTTATGAAACCAGATTGGGGGTTGGTCATTATGCATAAAGATGATTATAAACAGAGAATTAAGCTGTTGTTAGATAGTGAGACATATGTGAATGTTTCAAGAAGTGAGCTTAACACAGCTTACACAAGAATAAAAGCGTATTTAAATTACTTGTTTATAGAGGCAAAAATTGATTTAGATATGTATAATTATATGACCACGATCGCGCCAAAAATTCCATTACTATTTGGCATACCGAAAGTCCACAAAAATATAGAGAATACCCCTATGAGACCACTAGTAGATGCACGTAACAGCATCACATATAGTTGTGCTAAAGTAGTAGACTCTATATTGAAAAAATACATTAAGCAAGAGAACCAAATTTGTAAAGATTCATGGTCATTCTTGAAGGAAATTAACCAACTGGAATTTAAAAGTGAATTTAACTTCATGACAATCGATGTAAAAGATTTGTACACATCAATTCCCCACCAAGAAGGGACTGAATGGGTTTTCTAATAAATTAAAGAACTTGGGAGCCCCCAGTGGGGAAATTGACCTAGTTGAAGAATTGTTGGATATTATTTTATCCAACAATTACATCATGTTTGACAACGTCTTCTACTTGCAAAAAGTAGGAGTCGCTATGGGGTCCCCACTTGGGGCGAGTTTTTCTAATTTAGTCATGGCACACAAGGAAGATGAACATGTTTGGAAGAACCCCTATGTCAAGGAACCACTTTATTGCTACACAAGATTTTTGGATGACATTTTTGTCATTTTAAAAGGTGATGAAAGAAAAGCTATTGACCTACTTGACTATCTCAACAGTACTACCAACTTTTTGAGTTTTACATCAAGTTATGGGGAAAATAAGATTTCATTTTTAGACATTGAGTTAAGAAAATATAGTAGTAACAACAGCTATGTTAGTACCATTTTTAGAAAGGAAACATATTCCAACAGCTTCTTACACTTTACCAGCTGTTATCCATATCATCAAAAAAGATCAGTGGTGAAAGGACAGCTGGTAAGAGCTGCTAAAATGACTAGTCTTGAAAGTGACTTTCAGATTGAATTTCAAAAGCTTGAAACAATGTTCCTCAACAGGGGTTATCCACAGGATCTAGTGTGCAGTCTGATTGATGAAATTAACAAGAAGGGAAACAGGGAGATATACAGACCCATTCTATGCTTTGAACAAGATATTAACTGTATGGGTAAAGGAACTATGGAAAATAGAGATACCATCAGAAAATATAACTTTATAAGTTATAGTTTCAGCACTTGTCATCCATTAATGGAACAAGGATGTACACAATGCACTTTATAGGCACATCGAGATAAATACACACCTTTACTGGAAAAAGCTTGTAAAATCACCCTAGATAATGTTAGGAGAAATGTTAAACAACATTTTGAGGGGAGATATTAAGCTACTTACAGAATCCTTAGAGTCACGTTGGATTCTAGAATTGATGGCCCACAGGAGTCAACTGTCAGATTAAATGATACTGTACTTAGCTAAATGTCAACAATGCCATGTTTTCTATATAGGAAAACTATCAGGACATTGAGAATTTAAATTAATGAGCATTTGTACAGCATTTATTGTAGAAAGTCTGAAGAAGGGTTGTTACCCATATAATGGAACATCCAGAACATACATTTAAGTTCCGAGTTATAGATCAAATTAGACCAGATGGAAGAGGTGGACCTGACAGCCTTTTACTAGAGAGATTAGAACTAGTGTGGCAACTAAATACAAATGCCTGTTTATATCCTGGCATAAATGAAATGTATTCCATTTTATGCATTTTGAGATTAAAAAATTTAAATAGATGCACTTGATGCAGGGACAGTATAAAACACAAAACGCAAGACACTGAAGGTGAAAGGGATTATATATGTTTTGTATTTATGTACTTATATAAATGTTTTTCCTTGAGTATGAAAGTGCAACTGTTCCATGCAAAATGCTATATAACATTTGTCTATTAGCCTACATTTTTGAATGGTTTAAATAGTATATAGATGTGTTATACGTACGAAGTGAAGTGTAGGTGATCAAAATGTTTTGTACTTTTGCGTATACATACACCCGTTCTTAAGTCTGCAGGTATAACAATTTAATGCATTAGCAAATGATATGTAAATAATTGGTTAGTAGGTTAAAACTTTTAATTAATTACAAACAGCATTAATTGAATTATATGTATCATGTGACTTAGTAGGAAGTTACTTATAAAGGAGTAGTAGGAGAATCTGGTTTATCTGAAGAAGTCTTCACATTAAGAAGATGAAAAGCGCTTAATTTTTACTTGTTTATTTATTGGGCGGGACTTGTTCAAATAACTGTCATTAAATCGTAATTTATCATTTTTTACAACTTGGTGAACCGTTCTCTTTTTTTACTGAAGTGGAAACGGAGCTAGTTGGAAAGAGAATACTGTCCGGACTGCAGCTATACCTTTATAAGTAAAATTTTACAATGACCCTTTTTTAAAAGACATCTAGAAGTTTGTGGGTACCACTACATTACTCATGGGAAAGAGACTCCACTATGGCATAAAAGTACCTGAATATAACATCTTACCCAAAAGGATTGTTGAATGAGTTATGATTTCATCTACTAATAGGGACTGCAGAGTATCCGATCTGGAAAGACAATGATTACTAGTAATGATACACAGCAAGGTTTATCTATGATATTTAGTAAAAAGATGTGTGTGTGTGTGTGTGTGTGTGTGTGTGTGTGTGTGTGTGTGTGTGTGTGTGTGTGTGTGTGTATAGATATATATATATATATATATATATATATATATATATATATATATATATATATATATATATATATATAGATATATATATAGATATATATGTATTCTTTGTGTTACATTGCTGTTTTTCCTATGTTCTTGTGTCTGCCTCAGCCCAGACTGACTGATACATTGCCACTATAAATTTGGCACAATTGCACAGCTCTTGACTCATTCACAAACAGCTCAACAACACGTGGCATCCTTGCCTGTGCACTCAGAGTGTTTCTACTACATCTGGTGCCTTCTAGGCACATTTTCTGGAATGCATAAATTCCAATGCCTTGGATCAACTTATCCACACCCCCACCAGGAGCAGTAATATCGTAGACCTGGTTATTACCAACATGGGCAACCGGTGTTCCACACCAGAGATCAATTCCTCGTTGGTCAGTTCCGACCACAAGCAAATCACCCTAGACATTCACATCTCAGCCCCATCCCCCATTAGAGAAACCACCGTAAAAAATTTTTCCAAAGCCAACTTCACGCTTCTTAAGACAGAAGTGGCAAACTTCACGACACCCATGTTGACGGACAATAGAGATACGACTGCTGAATCCTATACAATTGCACTTTATAAGCACTTACACAAGTGCATGGATCGTGCAATCCCCAACAGAACCAAGATGCTATCCTCCAAAAAAAGGCAGCTAATCTGGTGGTGCCCTGCTATAAACAAACTCTACAACAGAAGAAAGAAACTGTTGCAAAAAAGAGTAAAATCCCATGATTGGAGGAACTCCATGGACAGCCTCAGTAAGAAGCTGAGATCCCTCAAAATCCTCCAAAGCTAGATATGAAAACAAAATCACCATTGATTCTAAAGACAACCACAAAGCATTCTATAGCTATGTCAAGAATCTCAATGGCAACACTCAGATCTGCTCTGAGTTACAGCACAATGATACTAAATATACAGAACCAACTGATATTGCCAACATCCTGGCAGATAGGTTCAGTGCTAACTTTACCCCTCTCTCATCCCCTAAAGAGCCCATCTCTATACCGGAAGAATGCAAAGTACCTGGAATCATGGCTGCACAGGTAAAAAACACACTCTCCAAAGCCAAGAACACAACATCCATGGGACCTGACAACATCCCAGGCTGCTTTCTACATGAACTACAGAACGAACTGGCACCCCAACTAATTACCATATTCAATCATAGCCTTACCTCAGGCTTTGTGCCTACTGAATGGTGCACAGCAACAGTTATCCCACTCCACAAAGGGGGAGCTACCATGGACCCTGGGAACTACCGCCCCATTAGCCTGACGAGCCTGGTCTGCAAGGCTATGGAGCGTATCATCATGGAACTTATAAACAATGACATTTGTAATCTCCAAACTCTGGACCCTACCAGTTCGGCTTTGTAAAAGGCAGATCATGTCTCCTAAACCTGACAGATTTCTTTGAAGTGGTCACCAAAGCTGTAGATAATGGTAAGGTGGTACACACAGCCTATCTAGATCTTGCCAAGGCTTTCAACACCATCCCCTACTCTGGAATTATAGACAAACTCACTAAACTAAGTATAAATCCTTATGTTACAAGATGGGTTGCCAACTGGCTCACTGACCGAATCCATACTGTGAAAGTAGCAGACTCTAAATCCAACTTCAGACCAGTGACAAGTGGAGTACCACAGGTTTCAGTCCTAGGTCCTCTCCTGTTTGGTATCTACTTCTCTGAAGTACAGGCTAACACAGAAGGTCTTTGGCTAACAAAGTTCACAGATGACTGCAAACTAGGAGCCATAATCAAATCTCCTAATGATGTGGACATCCTACAAAAGGGCCTCACTGAGACAGATGCCCTGTGTCATAGCCATGGCCTCAAGCTCAATGCCAAAAAGTGCATTGTCATCCCTTTTGGTAAAAACTTTGTACCCATGAACTACCACATAGGCGGTAGTCTACTTAACACCAAAAGTGTGATAAGAAACCTTTGGACACAGGTGGACAGTAGTCTCTCCTTTGATAATCACATTGCCACAGTAGTCAGGAAATCCTTCTATGTGGCACACCTCATTACAAAAGGTTTCTCATCCAGGAAAAAAGAGGTCATTGTTCTCCTCTACTCATCACTCATTAGACCCATTATAGAGTACAGCGCCCCTTTTGGTATGTACCTCACAAGATATCTACAACAACTGAAAAGGCCACAGAAATACCTCACAAAGAGGATTACCATCCTCAAACAGATGCTCTATGCAGACCGTCTCAAAAGACTCCAGCTTTACTCTGTTGCATATCGCCTACTCAGAGGCGACCTCTGCCTAACATACAAAGCTATGTCAAACCCAGAGCTGTTGGACATGCTCCACATAAAGAAACCCCAATCCCTCCGAGCTACACGCTCTAGGGACCTAAACCTTGCCAATACAATAAACAGAACATGCTGCAGGGATAGATTCCTGTCTCAGAGACTTCCCATACTCTGGAACAAACTACCTATCTATATCAAACAATGCTCCTCATTAGCACTCTTCAAGAAAAATCTTGATGACTGGATGGGAGATAGGAAATTTACCCCGGGGATCACTTCTGTGGCTCTGCTTGACAGGGGCACAGGAAAATAATTTTCTTGGGTGGCAAAAGCCAGGGTACCATTTGGCTAGGCTTATATAGGCCCTAGGGCAAATAGCCTAGTACCTACCTATGAACCTATGAGCCTATAAGTACCTTTTCTTGAAAAATTACAGTTCTCCAAGTTATTTAAATCTGCATTTAAGACTTTATTGTGCATTTGTTTTCCAGTGTCCCTACTGATGGATTAATTGTTTGAAAATTGCTGCTAAAGTATTGTCTTAGCTAGTTGTTGAATTGATTTCTGTTAGCTTTTCACTTTTAGCTAACCTTTGTGTGTTTTTACATAAATAAGGCCTGGGATTACTCATCTAATGGCAGTAGAGGACAACCTGTTCAGCAGAAGTTGGGAAACACACAGGAAAGCTAAGAGGGAGGTTGTTTTGTTGGCCATTGTGTTATTGGTGTTTAGCAGTTCCTCATACAGATACAAGCACTTAGAAACTAAATTTTCTCAAAAACACTACCTCTGAAACTGTAAATGTTACTCAGTTGCGCAAAGAGCAGCTAGCTTGAGTGTTGAGAAGCATTATCCCATGAATCTATTCCTACATAGCCTAGTTTTTACTTCTAGCTTCAAAAGCACACAAGTTAGCCCTCTATTAACCCCTCTTGTATTACACCTTTGGAGTTCAAAAGGATGGACCTGACATCATGGATATGCACTTTAACAATTTCTCTGTCACCAGTCTGCTGGATTTGGACAACCTGAGATAATGTAGCAGTTGTTTCATGTTCACTGACAACCAAGTAATCTTTACAGAAATCAACACAGTATGCAAAAGATGTAACTAAATAATGTCAGTGGAGGCAAGACTGTCACATACTAGCACTCAAAATAACAGATTGTCAGTAATACACAAACTAGACCCACAACACATAGTAGGCACCTGACACATAGACCACTATATGCTGACCCACTAAAAATCAATCCTACTAAACCCCAAAGTCCTCTCAGACACTCACCCTGCATCAATTATCCACAGCAAACCCAAAAGCATTCTACCAAAACAACAACCAACACCATAAATATAGCCATACTCCATGGAACCTCAACTACAAAGCCCATAAGGCAAGCCAACACACTACCAGATACTCTTGTCATATGAGACTCCATTGTGAGACATAAGGATGCCCCACTCATCAGGATGAACAAGGAAAACATTATAGGTTGCTTACCAGGAACCAAAATCTGCCAAGTCACTCACACACTCACGTCATTGGACCACATGTACCAGTAAGACTCAGTCATACTCCATGTGGGTGTAAGTGACCTGAGACTATACAAATGTTATATGAAGAGACATTATGCAGCTCTTAGACTATGTGTCCAGGCTGGTTTGAGGCTGGCATTGAGCAGCACTCTACCCTCACCAAGGAGGATGTCATTATACAAACAGATGTTGACTGATTTTAATATTTGGCTTAGCTTCTTTTGTCATTTAAAGGGATAAAATATGTGTCAGCATGGGAGGATACAGTCAACAGACCATGTTGTCTTGTGATGAGTGTTCTGCCCCTGTCCCCTATAGGCTTTTGAATATTGGCTAAAACATTGTCCTTCCCCATAGGGCCTTTTTTAGTTGATGCCAAACTGGCAAACCTTTCAGCTTAGCAAAGTCAAATCAAGGGAATCTAAAGATGTTACAGCTCAATGCTAAGAACCTAAACAACTCTACTCCCTCCAAGCTCTCCTCGCCTTGTAGAATGTAGACACCTATGCAGCTACCAAGACATGGTTTAAAGCCAAAAAGAGCATCCCAGCAGTGCAGGGATACAATGCCTTCCACACATTTAGACCAGCTATTGAACAGGCAGGAACTAAAGGCGGAGATGTCTCAGTCTACATCAAAAAGAAACAAACCTCAAGGTTTGTCAAACAGGATGACACATTTGAGATGTCCAAACTTCCATAGGTAGAGTTCCATTTCATATCTTTGCAAGCTATATATCACTCTCTATAACCCACAAAATGCATAGCTCATACTTAGATGTAATGAAGACACTCACCATTCAACCAAATAACATACTCATGGAGGGCTTTAACTACTATTCTATAAACTGGGAATCCTACATGACTTCAAATTTAGACATGCAGAGATTCTTGGACTTTGTAAAACAAAACACCCTGGACCATAATTTCACCATGAAAAGGGCAGTACATTTGGATGAGAAATTGAACTTTTTCTTCTTCTTACTTGGCCATTCAGTCAGCACCATATTTTCAGCATTTGCTCATTATTTTGCATAAGTTTTGCAGCAGACCCTCAAGGCCAGTAAACACATCAGCATGTTGTCAAAAATAGCAAATACTTTTTTTTCTTAGTTTGTATTTGCATTCTTCTTTTTAGCATTACTGCATACATCATTATGCTTGTTTGGCATCACAGACAGTACTACTCAAATATCTAAATCATTTTCTTCAAGAGTATGTACATTAATGACTTTACAGCTCTTATGAATCATTTCCTATGTGAATCTGTGCATAATCTATTTCTTGTACATGTGAATTATGGTTTCTGTGAGTCCGCAATTGGTTATTTTAGTTGACCTGACCTCAGAGTAACCTCTCATACTTTGTGACTGCATATAAATGCAATGCAAATTAATTTACTCATGACCCAATTACTCACAAGTCAGTCTGCACAATATATTTAGTTATTGTGTTGACATGATCTAAAATAGTAAATGTACTTTATGTTTTTGTGCATGGGTTGCTCAATACTATTTATGAACTAGTGGTTCCAATGTGTAGCAGATATGTCATTACTGAAGCTTTTGACTCTGATAATACAGTCCCTCAAATCCAATTATTTAAATGAATTTTCAGTTCAAAAAAATATATATTCCACTCTAGTGTCATACTTAAATGTGACATTTTCTACATTTTACAACTTTTCAGTTCAGTAGGTTTTAGGATGACAATGCTACAGACATTTTGTCTCCTATGAATGAACTGTTTCATTTTCACAAACATGAATTACATTCATAAACCCATTTGTATCAGTGAAGGTGCTGAGTCTTACCACAATTTGTTTGTCAGCCACTGAACTATCATCACTTCTATCTTCACCATTTACTTGCAAAGTATTTTCTAACCATGTCCCTTTTTGCTAGGCTTGCAAACTTAAAAAAAATGATTAAGAAATCCACACTTCCAGCATTCCCTACTAAATGTTGGTTATAGCTTCTTCTTATGCTGATAACCACACCTTCAACAGCAAGAACTGAAAGCACCTCAGTTTTAATTGCATCATAATGATTGAGCAAAGCATTATGTCTCATTGCTGCCACATGGTTTGAATCATTTTCACATCATAATGTGTTCTAGTAGACTTAGTCTACCTATCATTAACAAATATGTTATTCATTTCAGTTTTACGTATATCCAGATTTTGAACTACTTCCATCATTCCAATATTAGTTCTTCTACTCTACATACATTCATGCTGTGACAGCAATTTACTTCTCATTTTGTCATTTTTATACTAAAGACATTTCTCTCAGCAAATAATTGTAAAGTTCTCCAAACTCACAGTCTTTAGCTCTATGCATCAGTTCAGTGACATAGGCATTCAAAAATATGAAGTCTAATTTAATGATAGATACATTGCAGATTCCTTTTTTGGCTCACATTGTTGCTTAAACTTGTTTTTTATCACAGCCAAGTCAGTCTGTCTTCCTGTAGAAAGATTACATGTATTGAATACTTTAATCATCCCATGCAAAGTGAAAAAGGGTAGCAAATTCTACTTCCTTAAAATAAATAAAATAAAACAACTGCAAGATATAAAATGTAAACAGTAGTAAGAGCATTCATCTGTTAAAGCCAGCTTCATCATCAACATGTACTTCCTTACCTTACTAACTTACCTATTTACTCGTGTTACTTTTTCAGCTATTTTATTTATTTGAAATTTGGTAACTGGGTAAGGGGATTGGTAAAAATTCTTGAAATTAGCCATGATGTGAACTCCAGAGGATCAAACCACATAATACAATCAAACAATCACACAATCGATAAATAAATTGACAAAAAAGTGAAATAATACATCATACATCATATAACAAAAATGTATATCAAAAGTAAATATACATTGAAAAGGAGTAACACAAAACAATAGAAATATTTCACTCAATTTGGAAATATGTGCAGTTTTTACAGTACTGAAAGGGTAGATAGTTCTTGGCAGAATGATACTTACCTGTAGTACTTGTAAATACTCCAGTTACAGTACCTCTACAAGTCTACAGCAACGTATTCACTGTCACAAAAGCAATTACAGGCAGTTTCTTCTAGAAGATGTTCCTTCAGTTTACCCTTGAAGCATTCCAAAGTTATTTGAGAATGTACTTCTCCAGGTAGTTGATTCCATGTTACTGCCCTGAGTTTACTGAAGGCCCTTTTCCCTAATCTGGTCTTACAAAGGTAATGCCATCAACTTGACTTCTTTTCAATATGCATGACGGTTCTGTTATTTGTAAGGCTGATTTTAATTGTGGGGGAAATATAAGCATGATCATTTTGAACAATGATGTACTGAGTAGCATAATAGCTGGGCTAGTTACTGGTAACCAATGACATTTCTTTAGGAAGTCACAATGCTGGTACTGTACTAGATGCAGTAGTGTAAAGCCTGAATTTCTGCAACTACTGTTTTCAATTTTCTGCTAAACTGCCCTGCAGTACTAAAGCTTCTGGTGAGACAAGTCATATAATTAATGTCATAGTATTTTTTTTCTTTGTGCTATATTTAAAATAAGAAGCAGGCTAAGCTTGTTTGCTGTGAAGAGTCTGGAATATTAAATATCCTCAGAAGACAAATGACTGTTTTGTCTGCATGACTGTCATTGTTTACTTGGTTTGCTGATTTGTGATTGTCATTATTTACATGGTTTGCTGATTTGTGACTTAACGAAGTGTTCAGTTTACAAATATCACCAGAAATGCTACTGTAAGAACACCAGTCCACGGACTCCTGAGGTGATTAAACCGCTCAAAATTAAAA
Organism: Protopterus annectens; assembly: GCF_019279795.1. Lineage (NCBI taxonomy): Eukaryota > Metazoa > Chordata > Ceratodontiformes > Protopteridae > Protopterus > Protopterus annectens. The sequence goes on from NC_056739.1 coordinate 1,917,079,778, forward strand.
CCACCAACAAATGCAGACAGCACTAAACGTTGGCATAAAAAATCTCCTTTTAATGGTTAAGCGCTTTTACCCACTGAATGTGGGCTTCATCAGAACCTGAGTTGTGGTTTTAATTTCGAGCTGTTTTATCACCTCAGGAGTCCATGGACTGGCGTTCTTACAGTAACATTTCTGGTGATTTGTGACTTATGTAGTTTCCTGCTCTGCACATTTTTTTAAAAATACTGTTTGTTAGATTTGATTCTTCGACACTGTTTTACTCAATGAGTTAGTCATTTGGTCACTGCTGAAACTCTGACTCCTGTGAAGAAGTGGCATGCATTTAACACACATCAATAACATTTGCAAGCAGCATTGCATCAGGGCCTTATCTGTTTGTTTCATCTTGGGGCTTGCTCTTTAGCATTTTGAAATTCTCCCAGTAGTCTAGAGGTAGTTTTTTTTTTTATTTTGTTGATCCTCCTACTGGTAGTTGATGCTATCAGTTTTGTTAAGTGAAGGATGCACCTTTCTGAAGTTTGATTGGTCTCCTTCGTTGAAAACTGACTTATGCTGCACCTTTAGTTACGTTACAACCTGCTTTGATGCACTGAAATGTTAGGTTCAGCATTTGTGGTGACAGGTGATTTCAGACTTGATGGAAAGATATAGATACACAGATGTTCTGGATGCACTCAGAGGTCTACATGCACTCAAACTCTTTACTAACATGATACAACTGAAAGGTAGTTCAGAACAACATGACATATTAGCTGCATAATGGCCTTTTCAGTTTCTAGGATTACGACATGCAGCAGGTCTCATCAGAAATGTGCTAAGCCATGTTATAAATTGGACCATCATGCTGACAACTTCTTGCAATTCAGAAATGACCAGGCAGTTTGACACGGGCTAACCTTAAGCTGCTCTTGTGTTTTCCTTACCTCATTAAAATGCACTGTTTACTCTCCATCGTGAACCCTCTACAGTAGTGTTTTGTGGGATGGACACCCACAAGGCCCTGTTCCTGCATTCACAGCTGTAAGGAAACTGCTTCATTATTTATGACCTGTGTCACAGTGCCATTGTGTCATTTTGTCAGTTTGTCACTATTTCATCACTGTTTGAACAAATAAATGCTTTTCCTTGCTAAGGCATATCTCGTGTCATTTTAATCTTGTATCTGTTTAATTTAGGATGTGCTCATTTTATGAGTTTCTGCCATATGATGATCATGATGATTTATGTACTGTTTTACATTTGTTAGATATTAAGCAATCATCTGAATTGTCGTTCAAATTTGATACTGTTACAGCAATTGTGGAAATGATGATCTGCTTGCTGCGATACATATAACCTTCCATAAAATCAGTTAGCGCACTGGGAGTTTATCTCATGCCTAACATTCAGAAAAAGCAAAAAATAAAAAGAATCTAGATTAGATAGAAGTATTATATACCCAGCCCACACATAAATTATAGAGATCTATACACTGAGGTTTGGCCCTTGCATGTATCGATACATTAAGTAAATATATGATTTACTGCCCTTCACTGTACCTAAACAATACACAGGGTACGAACTGTTAGGATATACAGACCTCTTCATCAGGTAAAAGATTTCTGAAGGGTAAAGGGATCAAAGTTCACTCTGAAAGACTAAATGTATCTGCTACTTTTAGAAAATCACATCAATAAACCAAATGTAATATGCATGTTTATGTGTATGTTCTGTTGTTCAGATTGCCTGCATTGTCATCACATGGTATAGAGTCATCAGGTAATGGGAATGAGTGCTACCTTTGGATGCAAAGACTCATATACATACACACACAAACACAAACACACACACACACACACACACACACACACACACACACACACACACACACACACACAATGACTGCTTCTTTGCAGATGAATCAGTCCCATGTTAAAATTCCATCTTATTATTTCAGAATTACAGTAAAGCCTGTTAAGACACTGTGAAAACGCTGGTTAAATTATGATTTATTGTAAGCCTAGGAAGCATATTTCTTGCAATTTAAAGTATCTAATCACATTCATCAACTAGCAAATTGCATGTGCTCTTGAAATAATGTGGAGCATTATTCCTGACTTGTCATGCTTTGTGTCCACAGTATACAAAAGCTAAATGTAATATTAACCACTAATGTAAAACCAATATGAAATTAATGGCTTAACACTTACAGTAAATCATCTTTATCTTATTTTGCTGGCTATCAGAGTAGACACTGTGATGCAACATCAAAATATATTTTTCTCATCCAAGGGTCAGCTTAGTTAACAAGGAAAGAAAGCCATGATAAAGAAGCCTTGTTTAAGCTACACAAGTACCACATAGTGACCATGGGAGGAATGGGGCTTAGAACGTAGTACATCAGAGAAGTAACTTACATATATGTCATCCCCTCACAAAAAAAAAAATCTCTTCAAGTAGAACTACTACTGTTCTCTTACTGATTTGATAGAAGCAGTTATATATTATATCATAGTTAGTCACCGTTTAATAAGTACACAATGATCTTACACTGTGACTGCGAAAGTACTCAGCTGTGTGTTCCATCAAAGGGGATGAGCTATCCCAATACCACTACGCATGTACAGGTTCTAGAGGTCATTAGTCATTTTCTAATTTTCACAAGCAAAGACAGCTGTAGTTGCATACTTTTGTGTACATCTGTTGCCTTTCTATCTATGTGTATATATGTGTCAGAGTAAGCAATAACACAAGCTGGATGTGCACTGAAGAGCTATTACTCTACACCAAAGCTGTTGGGATGCTTGAGAAGCCCCAAAAGCATCTTCCTTAAAAGTAGAGATGTGCACAATACCTGTTTAGCGCATATACTAGCAAATATTACACTTATAAAATGGTGTGTGTGTGTGTGTGTGTGTGTGTGTGTGTGTGTGTGTGTGTGTGTGTGTGTGTGTGTGTGTGTGTGTGTGTGTGTGTGTGTGTGTGTGTGTGTGTGTGTGTGTGTGTGTGTGTGTGTGTGTGTGTGTGTGTATATATGTATGTGTAAAACAACAAAGTGGCACTGAGTAAAGAGCCTTCAACCAATATACAAATCCAATCGTCCAAAAACAGATGAGGCTCAACACGACCAATAACTTGAATAAAATAATTGACTTTAATGCTGCAGCAAGTAAGCGCTTTCACGTTTCAGGAACGTTTCATCAGACTTAAATAACTGCCATAGAATCAAGCTGTTTAAATACTGTTCAAATATACAATCAACCAATCAGAAAACTAAATCAATTAATATTTCAAAAACATTCATTAAAAACTTTCCAATACATATCTAAAACATCTAATACATAAGATATATCAAATAAATATATTATATAAATATATTAAAAATCACATATATTTCTGTATTTATTAAAATTTAATGTGCATATGGACGTGCTGCCAAAAAAGGCTTGAGTGTCACACGTTCATTCAAGCCATGCCCTTTATGTCCTTGTAACCATTTATTTTCCCTTTATTCAGTATAATTTCTAATGTTGCCCAGTCTATTAGATTTTCTAATTAATTCTAACACTGTGAAACTAAATTTATGTGATGTACCTTGTTGTAAGATATGCTTGGCTAGGGCATTAGATTCATTTTCTCTATGTATTGCATATATATGTTCTCTAATGTGCTCTCTCAAGCTTCTGTTTGTCATGCCCACATAGAAGCATGAACAAGTCCGACATACAGCAATATATACAATGTCTCTAGACTTACAATCAGCATAAAAATTCATGTGATAGATCTTGCCAGTATCTGGATGTGTAAAATTATTACTGCCAGATATAAAAAGGCATTGGTTACAATTCCTGCAAGGAAAAGTACCTATTCTTACTGAATTAACAGGTTTAGGGCCCTCACTCTCATAGCATAATAATCTTTTAAGCGACTTCATATTTCTATATGCGAAACTGGGTCTATCACCTACTAGCTCTACTATCTTGTCATCTATTGTTAAGATATTCCAGTTTCTCCTGATTACATCTTTTATTTTCTTATCTAAATTACAGTAAGGGATAGTCAATCTCTTAAAATTTTGTTTATGATTGCTGTTATCTCTCATACCTTGTTCTCTATTCTGTCTATATAAATATGGTTTCCCCCTATTATTCCTGTTTAAATCAACAGATATTAAAGCTTCATTCACCTCAAGTGTATCATAACCTCTTGTTTTGAAATTTTCCATTAGTACTTGTTGTGTCCTATTGAATGTTTCTTCATCTGTAGTAAGTCTAGAAACTCTCATACCCTGTCCTGTAACTATATTAGAAAAAACATGCTTGGGATGCATGCTGGTATGATGTAAGACGCTATTCTTCCAGCATGATTTCCTATACATCTCTGAATGTACATCACCTTCACTTTTCCTTATTTGTACATCCAAAAACTCCATATTGGATATGGAGCTTTTGCATTCAAAACTCAAAAATGTTGTTGTTCCATTTATATACTGGACAAATTCATTAAGTTCTCTCTCTGTGCCTGCCCAAACCAAGAAGACATCATCTACAAACCGTTTATAGTATCTTATATTCCTATAATAATGTTCATTGCTTAATATATATGTATTTTCCCAATAGGCCAATACTAAGTTGGCATATGAATTTGCACACGGGGTACCCATGGCAACCCCTTTTGTTTGTAGATAATAGCTTTCTTTATATACAAACGCATTATTATTTAAAATTAATTCCAAAAGTGATAAAATCCTAGTAATCAAATTCCTGGGTACTTCTCTCTCTATCAAAAACAACCTTAGATAATCCATTTCAATATCATTAGGAATAGATGTAAATAGAGAGACCACATCTAAGGTTACTAGTAATTCATCCTCCATGTCATTATTAGTCTCTAAATTAGCTAGATAATTACCATAGCTTTCAAGAAAATCTTTTGTATCTCTTAATATTGTATTTGTATTGTTTACTATGGGTCTCAGTTGTTGTTCAACATAGATAGAGGCTGGTTCTAATACCCAGCCCCTGCCTGAGACTATGGGTCTCATGGGGGGGTTATCCAAAGCTTTATGTATTTTAGGTAACCCTCTGAATATGGGTATGGTGGGTTGTTCTACTAATAAAAACTTATATAAACCCCCATCAATTGTACCACAAAGCAGCATATCATATAATTCAGCATGTACATTCCTTATTAATTCATTCAAAGTCAAAGCATTCAAAATACAATAAGTTTCATCATCACTTAGCATCAAATTCATACTATTATCATAAATTAGTGCATCTAATACAACAATTGCACCCCCTTTGTCCACTTGCCTGATAACTATTTCTGAATTACATTGTAATTCCTTTATGCTAAGGAACTCATCATAACTTAAATTATAAAACTGTGGTTTATTACCACTTTTGTATAATTCAAACAAATCTTTTTCACATGCCTTTTCAAAGGCTTCTAAAATAGGATGACTTACAGGCATAAAGGTTGAAGGTTTCACAAAAACATTCCTCTTTCCTTCTGCAACATCACCAAACATTAAACTTAAACCAGTTCGTCTTATAAACATTTTTAAATCTACTACAACGTCAGTCACATCAGCAGTTTTAGATGGAATGAACGAAAGGCCACGATTTAACAGTGACCTTTCTTGCTTAGTTAGAATATAATTAGAAATGTTTATTACTAAGTCTCCATTGTGGATTTCAGTACCTTTTTCTGAAACTCGTGTTTCTCTTCGGTCATCTTCCGTTTCCTTGTCACTCCTTGTGGAGACCAATTCTTTTGCGATGGTATCCATATGGGTAACGGAAAAGAAAAAGAACCAGAGCTGTTACCAGCAGCTGAATTGGCTTTAGAGCCCGTTGACTTGCTCCTAGCTCCTAAATCCTTCGATGTGTGGCCATTCGTGGTTTGCGCTTCTGCTGTAGCTGATATTATAGCACGCGTATGAATAGAAACGCCATCACCAGCCTCCACATACATACTAGCATCTTCCTGCTCCACTCTACGTTCCGACGTCACGATTGTGGGTGTGTCATCAGTTCCCAAATTTATAGAATTTGCATTTAAAGCAACAGTAACTCTATTGTCGTTCCTCTGATTAGGAGCGACAATTTCTGTACTGTTAATCTTTTGATTAAATGTAGACTTGGTGGCTTTAGCATAACTATAGGAATTATTCTTATTATCGACTCTTGGCCAAGAAAACACCTGGCCCTTTTGAAAATTGATTAAGTCTCTTTCTAGTTTTTTCTTTTTGTCAAGTAGCAGTTTATTATCTAGCAGGGCAATCCTAGAAGAGATATCAGCAGATAGCCATTCCTTCTCAGCTGCACTCACTAGTTTTGTTAGTTCATTTTCAATAGACTCTACTTCTTGTCTATAAGACAATTCAATTTGCTTATACTGTTCTACCAACAATTTAATATAGGCAAAGCTCGTCTCCAGGTTCAGCTTTTGCCACTTAGTGAGTAAATCAGGGTACACAGTACCAAATGTAGGCATTTTAAGTATTCTTAGTCCTCTAGGTATTACCTTGAAAGATAGGCACGCTTCCATGTGTTGTCGCTGCCATTGAATACTCCTCATTTTCTGTAAAATATTTTCCAGCTTACGAGTTTGCTGGATAATGTCAATGCTCTTATGCATGTCAATACCATTAAAGTCAACACTTGTTAATTCATTCTCAGTATATCTCATCAAGGGATTCTCCGACATCTCCATAACTCCTTGAAAGGTACTTACAAAACCATCAGTACCTTTTGAATCAAACAAACTTCTTGTATCTGCCATGTCTCAGGGCCACAAAGACAAATAATTAAATGTGTAAAACAACAAAGTGGCACTGAGTAAAGAGCCTTCAACCAATATACAAATCCAATAGTCCAAAAACAGATGAGGCTCAACACGACCAATAACTTGAATAAAATAATTTACTTTAATGCTGCAGCAAGTAAGCGCTTTCACATTTCAGGAATGCTTCATCAGACTTAAATAACTGCCATAGAATCAAGCTGTTTATACTATGCCATATTATTTTTATTTTATTTTTTTTTTTGCTGGACCCCATTTACCTCACCTATTAACACATATTATGGATTGTATACTCATGATCTTACTTCTTTTTAAACCTTCTTGTAAATGTGTGTATATTGTTTTTATATCTATGTTATGTCATTATATAGTATAATTTAGTTATACCTTTAATGCTGCTTTATTGTTGTTACTATGTATGTTCCTAGGTTCATAGATAAGCACTGAGCTAGCTGCCATTGCTGGCCATTTTAAGCCTAGCCAATTTCTCCAAAGCTGGGGAGTAAAACCTGTATCTTGTGTCTGTGTGGGAAATATCTTAATCAATATGTCAACCCCCAACACCCTAATTTTTCCAAATCTTAGCTTCATAGTTAAGTACTAGGCTAGCTGTCCTTGTGGGATATTTTAGGCCTAGCCAATTTCCCTCAAATGTAAGAATCAAATTCTGTACCTCATGTCTGTGAGGTAAATACCTTAACCAGTATGCCAACCCCCAACCCCCTATATAACACAGGCTAAACCTGCAAATGGGCACATTGCTCTGTCCTGGTCATAGCTCTCAACTATCCAGATTTTCACAGACTGTCCAAATTTTTGCCTTATATTTTTCCTCAGTTCCTTATAGAATGTGTGTTTTTGGCAAATCACTGGGAATTGAAGTTACTAACTAATGAAAAATGTTTCAATTTCAGACTTCATATCCTTTGAGAAATGCATGCTAACATAAATCCTATTTTTCTAGCAACATTTTAAGTTTATAAGAACAATATTTAAGGCTTTGTCCAGATTTCTTGTATTAAGAGGTTGCAAAGTACGATCCTGGTAAACAAAATTAAATAAAATAAATAAATGTTCAATATTTAGGTGTGTATATTCATACTGATTTCTTCTTACCCACATTTTATTGTGTTACTTTATTTAAAGATTTATTTTTCTTGAAGTTTAAAAACTTTGAGGTTAGGGCGAAAATTAACATTGTGTTTCTTTCTATGAGGCCAACTGCTTTAGAATCCTAGGAGGACTCTAGACTAGCTGCCAAAACAGAATGATCTGTCAATTTATCTGATTTTTTTTTTACTTACTTTATTCTCCTCTTTTTACTCTTATTTCACTGCAGTTGTATTTAATTTAAATATATTTTCTTTGAGTTTTAAAAGATAGAAATTAGAGAACAAAACAAACCTCTTTTTTTTCCTGTGATGCCAAAGGGATTGGCTTCTTGAGAACTGTGGGACAAGTTGATATTAGCTGCCAGAATGGACTGCTGTTTGATTTTACCTGATTTTCCTCAGTTCACCTAACCTGTCACTTACCAGACACCTGTTTCTGTTCTTAACCTCAGTGTTGAGTTATATGCTCCATACATTGACTTAACTTCAAACGTCCCTCCCATTTTTAATTTTTTCATACTGGTAATTACAAAATTGCACTCTAAAGGCCTTATAGGTTCATAGGTTCATAGGTAGGTACTAGGCTATTGGCCCTAGGGCCTATACAAGCCTAGCCATAATGATTCCCTGGCTATTGCTTCCCACAAATACTTACTTTCCTGGTCCCCTGTCTAGCAGGGCTACTGATGTGATTCCCAGGGTGAATTTCCTATCTCCCATCCAATCATCAAGGTTAATCTTGAAGAGGGCCTTTGAGGCACTCTGCCTGACATGTATGGGCAGCCTATTCCAGAGTATGGGGAGTCTCTGGTCCAGGAACCTATCCCTCCAGCATGTTCTATTCATTGTGATGACAAGGTTAAGATCCCTGGAGCGTGTGGCTCAGAGGGATTGGGATTTCTTTAAGTGTAGCATGTCCAACAACTCTGGGTTTGACATGGCCTTTTAGGTTAGGCAGAGATTGCCTCTGAGTAGGCGATATGTGACAGAGTATAGCTGAAGTTTCTTTAGACAGTCAGCATAAGGCATCTGTTTTAGGCCTGTGATTCTTTTTGTGAGAGATTTATGCGGCCTTTCTAGTTGTTGCAGATGTCTTGTGAGGTACATACCAAACAGGGCATTGTATTTTATAATGGGTCTAATGAGGGATGAGTACAGAGGGACAATGACCTCCTATTTTCTGGATGAAAAGCTCTTAGTGATGAGGTGTGCCACGTAGAAGGATTTTCTAACTGTTGTGGCTATGTGGTTATCAAAGATGTGACCACTGTCCACCTGTGTCCCTAGGTCTCTTATCACACTTTTGGTGTTTAGTGTACTGCCGCCTATGTGGTAGTTCACAGGTACGTGGTTTTTCCCAAAGGGGACAACTATACATTTTTTGGCATTTAGCTTGAGCCCATGGCTATGGCACCAAGCATCTGTTTCGGTAAGGCCCTTTTGTAGTATATTCACATCATTTGGGGATTCAATAATGGCTTCCAGCTTGCAGTCATCTGCGAACGTTGTAAGCCAGAGTCCCTTATTGTTGGTCTGTACTTCAGAGAAGTAGATGTCAAACAAGAGTGGTCCCAGGACAGAACCCTGCGGTACAGCACTTGTCACTTGTCTGGAGCTGGATTTGGAGTCGGCTACTTTTACAGTGTGTGTTCTGTCAGTAAGCCAGTTTGCAACCCATCAAGTGACATAGGGATTAATACCCAGCTTAGTAACCTTATCTATGATTCCAGAGTGGGGGAGTAGTGTCAAAAGCATGAGCGAGGTCCAGGTAGGCTGTGTGAACCAACTTACCCTCATCCATGGCTCTGGAGACTGATTTGAAGAAGTCGATCAGGTTCAGGAGGCAAGATCGGCCCTTCACGAACCCAAACTGGGTGGGGTCCAGTGTTTGAAGGTTGCCAATATCTTTGTTTATAAGTTCCATGATAATACCTTCCATGGCGTTGCAGATCAGCCTCATCAGACTGATGGGACGATAGTTCCCGGGATCCAAAGTAGATCCCCCCTTGTTCAGTGAGATGACTGTAGCTATGCGCCACTCTATGGGCATGAAGCTATGATTAAACATGACACATAGGTGAGGTGCCAGTTCATTTTGTAATTCATGCAGTACACAGCCTGGGATGTCATCTGGTCCCATGGATGCTGTATTCTTGGCTTTGGAGAGTGCGTTTTTTACCTGAGTGGCCATGATTACCAGAATTTGGCATTTTTTCGGTATTGAGATGGGCCCTTTAGGGGGTGAGAGGGGGGTAAAGTTGGCACTGAATCTATCTGCCAGGATATTGGCAATATCCTTAGAATCAGTATATCTAATGCCATTCTGCTGTAGCTCAGAGCAGATCTGAGTATTGCCATTTAGATTCTTGACATAGCTATAGAATGCCTTGTGGTTGTCTTTGGAATCTTTAGCAATTTTCTTTTTCGTAACTAGCTTTGGAAGATTTTATGAGGGATCCCAGATTTCTACTGAGGCTGGTGAGGGAGTTTTTTGAATCCTGGGTTCTTCCTCTTTTCTGCAACAGTTTCTTCATTCTGTTGTACAGCTTGTTTATGGTAAGGGACCACCAGATTGGCTTCCTTTTTTTAGAGGACAGCATCTTGGTTCTATTTGGGATGGCTCGGTCCATGATTGAGTGAATGTGCTCATACAGCACCTTAGTGTAGGATTCAGCAGTTGAACTTCCAGTTCCCATCTGCATGGGTGTCATACGTTTGTTACTTCTGACTTGAGAAGCATGAAGTCGGCTTTGGAGAAGTTTTTTATGGAGGTTTCCTTAAAGGGGAGTGGGGATGGGATGTGGATGTCAAGGCTGATTAGCTTATGGTCTGAAATGACCAACGAGGGGGTGACCACTGGTGTGGAGCATCAATCTCCCATGTTGGTAATGACCAGGTCTAGAATACTGGTACCCCTGGTGGGACTATGAATTAGTTGCTCTAGGGCTTTGGAATTTATGAATTCCAAGAACAGTTGAGCAAAGGTGTTGGTACAGGAGTAGTTTTCCCAGTTAATGGCAGGGTAGTTGAAATCACCCAGTATTAGGGTGTTGGGTTGTATCTCAATATTTTCCAGTATGTTTAGAAAGGTGTAGTGAGAATCTTGGGCATGTTGAGGGATATGTAGCAAGCTACAATTTGTATTGCAGTCTTACCTAGTGTTAGTTGCACCTGGAGAATTTCAGCTGCATTGTGTTGGGCAACCAGCCTGGAGGTGTGAATATCCTTGGTGAATATGGACACTCCACCTTTAGTGTTTTGGTCCTGGTTTGGTCGCCGAAAAGTGTGGTATGACTTATAGCCTGGTACTGCAGGGGTGCTCTCTGGAGCTTTGAACCAGGTCTCAGTTACTGCACAGATACTGATGTTCTCCATTTTTAGGAGAGCATCGAGAGAGTGCATCTTGAGGTTTAGACTTCTTGCACTGAGTAGCATTACCTTCAGTTTTGCTTGCTTTTACCTGTTACTGTGGTAGTTTTGTCCTTTGAACCTTGCCTAAAAAAGGCACTATAGGGGTGGCAAGAGACTTAGCCGGTAACCTGAATCCCAGGGGTGACAGGTGTAAACCATCTCTTGCAAAGCATCGTGGTTTGTCGATCATATCATCCCAGACAGACAGATACTGGATCCCCTTTGAATGACACCACAAGCTTAGCCAATTATTGAAGTCAGTCATTTTGTCCTTATACTGTGGTATCATGCTGGGCGATGGCAGGATGCTACTCAAGGCTAGGGTCATACCTGCCTGGGCTACATGATCCGAGAGCTCTTCCATGTCTCTTTTCATGTAGTCCAGGGAGGTACGTCTCAGGTCATTCACACCAACATGGACAATGACAGAGTCATATTTGTACTTGTGGAGTGACCTGAGTGCGTGGGTTATGTGGCGGATACTGGCACCCGACAGGCAGCTGACAGTAACCATCTCCTTGTTTTGCCTGGTGAGTGGGACATCAGTGTGCCTGACTATAGAATCACCTATGACTAGTGTGTTGGGTATGTTGTTTTCCCTTATTGGCTGTGTTTGAGTGGCACACTGAATCTGTGGGCTGTGTGTCATTTGGGTTGTGTTGGGGGATGGAGGTTGCTTGTGTTTCTGCTTTGGAGGTCTCTGTTGCTTAGGTAGATTATTGTTGAGAGCCTCCGCGAATGTTTTTGAGTTTCTATGTGTGGATTTTGGTGGTGCAGACGTAGTGAGACTATGTGATGAGTGTGGTGTGGTGCAAATGTTTACCTTCTCCTCATGACTGTCAGGTTCAATCTTGGTTGGTGAGAGCTTTACCTCCAGTTTGGCTAGATAAGTGCATCTCTCACAGGTTGTAGTGTTGGGTGGTAGGAGAAGAGGGTTGTCTGTGTACATGAGGCAATTTCTACATTGCCTCAAGATGCCCAGATTCATCAGATAGACGGGAGCACACTGGGAGCTGACCCTTGGACATGCCTGAATAAAAAACTATTTTCCTCTAGATAAGTGAGGAAAGTGAGTACAAGAGCTGTTTTTTCTCAACGCCAGTGAGAAAAGTAAGTACAAAAACTGTTTTCCTTTAGGTAATGAGGAAGATTGAGTGCTATAGTAATTAGTAGCTTATTTAGTGCTTACAAGTTCTGAACAAGTGCTGAGTATGAATAAGCAAATTTAAGTGTTAAAACTAAGAATCTGTATCTGCACTACACGAGTTACAGGACAGAAACAAGTGCAAATGCAGGCTTTCAAATCAGAAAGTTGAGAGAGATGGAAGATTGCCCAAACGGCCAATAATTACAAATTCTGGGCCAGAACCACTCCTTATGTGGTAGACAGGTTACCTAATGATTACCACTCCCACTGATAAGCTAGAAGGCTTCCCTCTAACACAGAAAGGCTTGGGGGGCTCAGAAGCTTACTAACAGTCCTGGATACAGCAAATCTGTATCTGGAACACTAGTTACAGGAAAGGTAGGAAACAGGCTTACAGTTTTTTTGTTTTTTTTTTTTTGCAGAAAAGTAGCAAAAACAGTAGTAAAAACAATTCACATGCAGTGCAAGCTAGCACACTTGAGTATGTAGCAATATTAGACGACACACAGTTTGAAAATGCAATTAAATTAAAAAGGACTAAAAGCAAGTGCAGAAAGGGTTTATTAGGTAGAATGCGGTAAAGAGATGGGACTGGGGGAGTGTCCTAGATCAAAACTACAGTGGGGCGGGCACTGCAAAAGCCACCAAATTTAAACTACAAACCAAAAACAGGGAGGGGGTGGGGAAGACAGTTTTAAGCAGAGATTTGAGCAACCCCTAATAGTATAAACTATAAAACCAAAAAAATATACTCAGCTCTGTATATTTGCAGATCAGACTCTCAGAACAGTGAGACAACAGATATCTAAGCAACAATTAAACTCTATAATAAAGAAAACTATACTCAGCTCTCTATATTTGCAGATAGTCTTGTAAGGCTGTCTCTCAGAACACAGGTTCCAATTTAAATGCAGGCTGTTATTAACAGGTCAAATTAAGGGAACCTTGAGTTAGGTAACACACAAGCTATAAAAACCAGTTATATCAGCTGAAGACAAGGCAGAAAATGGGGGTGGGGGTGGGAAGACAGTTTCAGCAGAGATTTGAGCAACCACTAATAGTATAAACTATTCTATTATCAACCCCTCCTTTGTGCCAACACCTCCCGATTTGGCCTTGGTCTGTGTTTTCATATGTGTTTGCATGTCCATGTGTCCCTCTCTGTACTGTCTTTCCATCCCTAGCCCCCCCTTAGTTCCTTCCATAGCAAATCTTTTGCAGAACAAAATGGTCAGATGTCCAGAAAAGTATTCCTCCTCCTTCCCACTACCAAACTTTCCTTCCCTGTGTCCATCTCTATGTTCCTCTGTTTTCACTCTCTACTTTCTGACTTTCTCATAATCCCATTTCCTCTTCATTTCAATAAATTAATTTTATAAGGACCTTGCTGCCAACCACATTTTGTGGCTTAAAGCAATTCTCATAGTGTTGCAATGTTGCGCATGTGCATGTACTTACTCGTGTACATGCAAAATGCATGCTACTGTTACTACAGATTTCTGTAACTGCAGCCATAGTACACCTCTGTCTTCACTGGCATGGTAATTTATGTAAAAGGCTTTCTTAATCAGCTTTATAATCAGGGCAATTAATGCTTCCTTCTTAATGGATAATTAATTACTGCAAGCCATTTCATATGGCAATGGCAGTGTTAGGCATGTCTCTGAATCCCAGGGAAGGACTTTTCTCTAAAAATAAAGATGAAGAATTGAAAAACCATGAAATGTTCTGCCTTTATTTTACATTTTAGAACATATAACCACATTCCATATAAAGACAGAATTTACTGTCTGATATATACATATATATATAAATATATATATATATATATATATATATATATATATATATATATATATATATATATATATATACATATATATATATATATATATATAGAGAGAGAGAGAGATAGAAATAGATATATAGATATAGATATATAGACATTGTGTTCAAAGGTGAGAACATGACTCTCAAATGCTTACATGATTGACCCAGAAGAGGAAAAACATTTTTTATGACGTTAATGAAAATATACTCTGGTATACAATGGTCATGTCTTGATCAAAAAAAAAATGTTTCAGATATATTTACAAGAGCCATACATGCTACTTCAATACAATCTACTTTGCCTTAATTACTAGAAGAATGTAAAGTACTTTATATGTATTTGTACGAGTTATCAAGTTGCCTTATAGTCATTCTGCACTGCCAATTAAAGTTCTGTCTTTAACATGGAGGAGTGTTCAGAATGAACAGGTTTATTTAAACGACTAATGATGTAATGTATTTAAATGAGCTGTATACACTATTAATAACTCATTATGTTTTCATATTGCTTACTGGTTGCTTTGTACCAATGAATAATTCAAGTCTTGCTGACTGACCAATGGCAAACAAGTCTAGGGAAAGAACAACGTTCACAGGCAGTAGGCGACAGATCTCCAATGAAGCACATCTTAATTTAGTCTGCTCAGCACTGGGATAAGCTGTTACTCTATTTCAGTCTTCTCTCCATATTTCTGAACTAACTTTTTGAACTACAACTTACTGAGGCGTTACAACTAGAATGCTTAGGTTTTGGATGTCAGCCTTTCAGGACATTGCATTGCCCCTTTAAAAATAATTCTGTTGTTTCCACTAAAGAACTATTTCACTTTCTTTCAAGACCCTTAGACTTCTAAAGTTGCTAATATAAAATTAGTGT
>NC_056739.1:1917099943-1917109943 GCF_019279795.1 Protopterus annectens
TAATTGGATAGTTCAATGGAATTGCCCCCTTTATGTAAAGGGGAGATGATAGACTTTTCCAGAGGTTAGGGACAATGGGCTCTGCTACAGAGCGATTTATAAAGGATACTAACAGGATGTGCTATGGCTTCTACAAAAGTTTTAAGTATTCATGGGGGAGGCTGTCAGAGGAGAGAGCATGGTTTTAGTTTTTGAAGTAGGTTTTGAATGAGAGAGGTAGAGACAGGTTTAACAGGAAAGGGATATAGATGTAGTACTGCTTTGTTGGGAAGGTGAAGGGTATGTTGGGAAGGTGAAGGTTATTTTTTTGTTTGTGCAGGAGACTTGAGATAAGGGTAGAGGGGAATCAGAGATGGGGCTTGAGGTAGGAATTGTTAACAGTTTGCTGATGCTGTTTATAAAGTGAGAGTTAAACAGATTGGCTATATCTGAGGGGGGTTTTTAGGGTATGGTGATGGAGTTTGTTTAGAGCCCAGGGTAAGCAGGTTTGAGATGTGTTTCCAAAATTGTTTTGTGTTGTTTTTGTGGTATACCAATTGATTGGAAAAGTTTGTTTTTTTATCCAAGCTCACTAGTTTTTTTGCTTTATTTCGTAGCTGTTTATATTTGATTACATTGGCATCCGATTTGTTATTGTGCCATTCCTTCTATGCTTTATCTCTATCTTGTAGAAGATGTTTGGTATTTTTTGTTAGCCAGAGAACATGGGTAGTTTTTATTCTTTTGGTGCAGATGAGGACTAGGCTATAAGTTGTTTAAAAATGTATTGTTGAAGTATTCAAGGGCATATTCTAGTGGTAGTGTTTTAAGTGGGTTCCAGTTAGTGTGTTTTAGGATTTCATTAAACTTTTGCTGGTCAAAGTTTCTAATATTTCTGGTAGTTTTGTATGTGTGAGTTCTTGTAGTTTGTGGTGTGGCTCTATATATAAATATGGGTAGGTGGGTAGAGTGTAGGGAGTAGAATATTTGTTTGGATTAGAAACAAGTATCCAGTTGCACCTAGGGTATTGCTGTTATGCATATGTGTGGCACTGGTAACGAGCTGGGTATAACTGTAGAGGTTTATGCTATTAGTAGGGGAGTCATTCACCAGATCCTGCCAGTTAATGTTGATATCTCCCATAATTATAGCCTCATTACTGATGTTTTCTGATATCCAAGACAGCATATCTTCTATAGTTTGGTTGTTTTTCCTAGGAGGTATATATAGACCAACAATGCATAGTTGTTTTGTTTTGTTAATTTGTAGGGTTCTGATTAGAATTTCAGCATTGTTAAAAGTTGGTATTTCTTTAGGGAAAGGTGAGATTGTGATGGTGCTGGGATAGATTAAGGCTACCCCGCCACCTTTTTGTTGGTTCTGTCTTTTCTGAGTATATTATAGCCTAGAGGTGTTATTTCAGTATCATGGATATGGGGTTTTAGCCAAGTTTCAGTGATTACTAGGATATCTGGGGTGTATTGGCTTAACCAAGCATGACATTTTGTGGTTTTGTTACAGATACTATGTGTGTTTAGAGTTGCTAGAAGAATATTGTAGTGTTTAGGCTTTTAACACAGGAAGCTGTAGTTGGGGGCCCTGGGTTGGGGTGGATGTCAGCACACAGAGATACAGTGTGTTGTTTGGAGAGGTAATGGGTAGATTTATTGTTGCTGAATATTATGCAGACAGTAGGTTTACTAGTGATTATGTGTGGAAGGATTTTTAGTTTTGAGATATACATAAAGTGATATTGAATTAGGCTGGCTGATATGTTACTAAAGCTTTTTTGTGGGATTGTCATGGTGTACAGGAAGAGTAGAGTGTGTAATTGTTACAGGGGTTGAGGAATGGTTTGGGGAGGTGATGTAGATTAGGAGACTGATATATAATGTTAGAAGCAGGTTAGGGAGAAGGTAGCACAATTTAGTGACATGGTATAGTTTGAGTTCTAGAAGGTAGAGGTAGTGGACTGGGCGGTAGAGTGCAGATTGTGAAGCTTTAAGGTGAAGCTAGTGTAATAATGGGTGGGGTTGTGGTGTTGATTGGATGTATGGAGGCAGGAGCATTTTTAATTGGACAACAGGCTTTAGGGGGTGGAGTAATTGTGGGAATTAACCTAGGAGAGTGGAGTGAGCCTGAGCGAAGTGAGGGTAATGGAGTGTGTTGAGCCTAGCCCAGAGGTAAGCACAGTCCAGAAACACTCAGTAAAAACTCTTTAACAAAAAAAAGCTTTGTACTGTTAATAGTAAGAGAGAGAGTTTTTGTTGTGTAGTACTATCAGGTAAGAAATGTCTTAAAGCAGGCTGATTTATGTCTACTAAATGCTGGACTAGTTTGCTGAAACTAACAGAGTCTTTTAAGAATGCGGGGAATGGTTTCCTTGCTGCTGAGCTACTTTACAGTGCACCAACTTGCTAGAGAGTAGATAATGCCTTAAATAAGTATATTTTAAAATGTAAAACTAAGTCATCATACTTTGCAGATTAAAAGAGACACTGCAGGATAAGAGATAACAGAGATGTACGCTGAGCGATTTTTGTTGCAGCCGTTTATTCCTTATTTAGGACTTTTAACAGTACGCTGGCAGTATGGAGAGGAAAAAGACATAAAGCTTGGGTGATAGTTTACAGATTAAAAGAGACGCTGCAGGGTAAAAGATAACAGAGCTGTATGATGAGCGATTTTCTTTGCAGCCGTTTATTCCTTATTTAGGACTTTTAACAGTACGCTGGCAGTACGGAGAGGAAAAGACATAAAGCTTGGCTGATAGCTGAGGAGAGAGAAAAAGAAAAATTGTCACCAGTTATGTTGTTTAGCACATAAAAGATAGATTGAGATATTTTAGAGAGGACAGAAAGGGAACCACACTCCCCCATCTACATATACCAACTTCAAGATCATACTACAGTGGAGAAAAGGGGAAATTTCCTGATATTGGCCAACTACCTCCATTCTCTGTGTAAAACATTTGCTGATGTGAATGTTCACTTAAGTAAATGTTCACTGCTTTAGGTTCAATGAATGGAGGTTCACTGAGTTGAACCTTTGATTATATGATATAAACCTCAAAATACCCCAATTAAGATCCAAACCAAAGGGTAAAAATGTCACACAGGCAAACGATTCAGTAAAAACTGCAAGCGAAATCCAGCCAAGCTAGAGTTTTCACTGTGTGATACCCTAAACCTCCTGTAATGGAGGCCATGTGATATATGCAAATGACCCTTTGGTTTGGATGTTAGTTGGGATATTTTGCAGGTACAACTGGCTTTTTTTTCCAACACCCCTTTAAAAAATATTTTCGCATGAGACTGCATTGAAAGAGGGGGATCCATGAGCAGACATGCTGAAATGGCCAACAAATAAACACTGACTGAGGAGTAAGACAGGGCATAATATGTTCATAGGTGTTTACTAGAATAACGACTACAACGGCCTTTTTAAGCCTAGCCATGCATCTCAAATATTGGTTCATGGGAGTTTACTAGGCTAACAACTACAAGAGCCTTTTTAAACTGAGCCATGCTTCCCAAATCTCTGACAAGTTCTGATACCCTTGATAAGTCTAAGCAGAGGCTTGGGAAATTAAACATTTATAAGCAGGGTCCTGGGGGAATGAACCATGAACAGGGTGTCTGTGTTTATTAGAGACAGAGATGCCAAATCAGAGATGAATTTCCTGTTCCCCATCCAATTATCCAAGTTACACTTGAATTGGGTAAGGGAGGAACTCTGTTTCAACTGGAAGGAGAGCCTGTTCCAAAAAAGGAGCAGTCTCTGGGATACATACCTGTCTCTCCAGCAGGTCCTGTTTATATCACAGACAAGGTTTCAGTCTATAGAATGGCTAATTCTGGTGTTCTTTGTTTTGTGGGTATGCACAAGGTCCATCAACGTGGGGTCTGACAATGCCTTGAATGCTAGGCATAGCTCTCCCCTCAACAGCCTGTAGGAGAGTGAATACAGGGATAGAGCCTTGAGGCAGTCTGCATATCACATGTTACTTTTGCCCTCTATTCTATTAGTGAGAAATATCTGTGGATGTTCCAATTGTTGGGTATGCCTGGTTGGGTACATACCAAAGGGGGCACTGCACTCAGTAACAGGTCTGTTGAATGTTAACTACAGTGGAACAATGACTTCCTTGGACCTAGGTCCTATACCTTTGTTTATAAGTTGCACAACATAGAATTATTTCCTCACTACTGTAGACACATGATGGTCAAAGGCTAGATTATTGTCTATGTGTGTCCCTAAGGGTGGCGCAGTGGTGTAGCTGTTATCGCTGTCATCTCACAGCAAGACGTTCTCCAGTTCAATTCTTGGCTGGGGTGCCTTCTGAGCAGAGTCTGCATGTCCTCCCTGCATTCACATGGGTTTCCTCCAGGTATCTGGTTTCCTCCCACATTCCAAAGACATGTGTCTGGAGTGTTTCTCCCCAGTCCTCCCCTAAAAATAGGCTCTGTCCTATTCAGGCATTCCCACTCAACAAATGTTAAATAAATAAATAATAAATAAGTCCCTGACTACTGGGTTAGCTCTTAGGTGAGTGTTTTCAACATTATACCAGGGGTGAATGACTTCCCAAAGGATACTATTATGCATTTCTTGGCATTTAGGTTTAGTCTATGGATCTGACACCAAGTATTCATCTATGTCAGCCCTTCCTGGAAAATGTTTGCTCTGTGACAGTGTGGGATTCAATGATGGCTCCTAATTTGCAATCATCTGCAAATTTAGTTAGCCAGAGGCCATTGACATTGGCATTGATTTAAGGGAAGTAAATCCCAAAAATAAGTAGTTCCCAGGACCAATCTCTGAGGGACTCTGCTTGTGACTGGCCTCTTTGTAGAGGTAGACTCCCCAATTCTGACTTCCTGGGTACTGTCTGTGAGCCAGCTTGGCTATCCACTTAATGGCATAAGAGTTTTCCCCACCAGGTAACTCACATAAATAATGTAAAACCAGAGAAAAAAATAGACCTGAGTAGGTGCTGGTTCTTTTTTTGGCACCACCTAGAGAACCTTTTCCATTTGCTAATATATTATTTTTCTAGTAGCAAGCTTTCTTGACTCCATTAATACCTGCTGTACATCCTCTGAAAAAAATGTGCCTAAAAGGCATAAGGATCCTGTCATCCAGGCGGTCAGTTGCAGTTGTTTGTGGCTGGGAGGTATGAAACACCTGTGTTCCTGTGCAAGTAAATCCAGTCTCTGAAGAAGCTTGTGGTAAATGCCTTTGGCCATTTCCAGCAGAAGGGAGAACCACTGTTGCCTGAGCTACAAGGGAGTTACCACAATGATCTTTTGGGAGTTGTTCTGAATTTTTAGACGGACCCTGGATATCAGTGGAAAGGGTGGAAAATCATGCAGGAACATACCTCAACAAGAAAAAGAAAAAAATATATATCTTCTAGGCCTTCTTGCATGGAGTCCAGGAGCAGAATTTTAACAACTGATTGTTTAGACAGGAGGCAAAAAGATCAGTTTGAGGTGTTCCCATAGATGGATCAAATCTTGGAAGACCCTGAACCAGGCAAGGATGTCCTCTTTCCCCTTTGTTATTTGCACTATATTTAGAACCATTGGCAAAGAAAATAAGAGACTCAGTTTGCAGATGATATTATTTTACACCTGATAAAACCAGAAAAGGACATTTCCGTGTTGTAGAACATTTTGAGGCAGTTTCAAATATTTTGAGGATACAAAATTATAGGTTAAAAGATTAGTGCTATGCTAACTGCCCTTGTGGGCCATTATAGGTCTAGCCAATCACCCCATGTGAGAATCAAACCCTGCACCTTGTGTCTGTAAGGTACACACCTTAACCGTTATACTAACCTCCCACTTAATGAAGTTAAACAAAGGCAATACCTGTAAATTATGCACCCAAACACACATTTGTTCAGTAATATCCATATTTATGGGGACAAGTTAAAATGAAGTGCTCAGGAGTATGGACAAAAAGGATTCTGGTGTAGCAGCTATATATATGTGGGAAGAGACTAAAAAATAATACAAAAACTTAGAAATTGAGAGCTCTGTTATATGGATATGGATAGCAAGATATGAGCAGTTAAAATGTCTTTAGTCCCTTTAGTTTTATACACAGGTTAGGCATACTTTTATCAACCAAAGGAGAAGGTGTGGATAGCATTTAATAAAGAGCTGAAGGATTCTATCTGTTAAGGTAAGACAGCAAGAGTCAAGTGGGATAAGCTGATTCTTCCAATTCAACAAGGTGGTTTGGGATTACCCAGTTTGAAGGGGTATTTCAGAACTACACGGTTAAGGCTTCTATGCATAGTACAAGCAGAAACCTATAATTCAAAGTGGAAAGGGATGATGATGAAATGGGGGAAGCTCAAGAAATAAGGAGAGACAGGGATTTTGGATGCAGATCCTTAAGGAGAATAACAATAACCATGCAGAATATTATAGTCATAAAGTAACAGAACGTATTCTTAGAACTAAGCCAACACAGAAATGTATTAAGGAGATTTTGCCTATAGGGATGACTGCAATTAGGGATACAGACAATAGGCAAGAGGGGGCTGGAATTTATTGGAAAAATGGTAAAAGAACCAAGGTATTGGGAGCAAATAATTAGAGAGGGAGAGGTAATAGAATGAGAAGAGGCCAATAATTTATTTGGACTGCAGGCTACAGATTGTATTCCCTATCAAAGACTGATATCAGATTATAGGCATAGAGAAAGAAATAGGGGGATCTTAAATGAAAAACCAGCATTGGTTATTTTTAGTAGAATCTAAAACAGAAGTGGCTGTTAAAAAAAGGAATAATTAGTAGAGCATACAAAATAATGCATGGTAACTATAAGACTCAAACAAAGGACATTAGAAAGGATTGGCAAGACAGACTGGATAAGCAATTCACAAAGAAACAATGGGGGATATATGTATGTCTCCCAAATATGCAACAAAGTCTAGAAGATTTAGGATCTTTGCTTGGAAGTGTTTACATAGGCATTTTATACCCCAAGTAGACTCCAAAGAAATTTTTCCTCAAGTAGACAGCAAATGTTTGAGGTGCAATGGGAAAGAAAGAGGTAACTGGAAACATTTTCGAGGAGTGCAATGAATTGGCGAACTTTAAGATTCCCTGAAGACTGCTTTGTCAGAGATACTACTGGGTGAGCAAGTTGGTGTAACTAAGGAAATGATTTTTTTGAGCTATGATACAAAATCAGAATTGCCTAGACATAATAAGGCCTAGTTGAGTCTAATTATGATGTGTGCCAAAAAAGCAGTTACTAAGAAATGGAAATCAAAGTCTAAACCAACTGTGCTAGAATTAGTGAATGCTACAGCGTCTTTGCGTGGAGACATGCGTGAATGGGCATACCTTCATTGAAGGCTGTACGTCAGGGCTGGTAACTCAGCACATAAAAAACAACTACCAATCATTAGCGGACCGGAGTTCCGCTGTGGCGACCCCTAACCGGGAAAAGCCGAAAAACACAACTACAACTAACAGAGATAAAACAGCTGGAATTGGGATCTTTAGAAAAGAGTAGGAGCAAATGACACAGGAAAATGGGAATTGTGGGAACAATATATACAGAGGAGGAATGAGGGTTAAAAGAAGGCAGGATTAGGATGAGCTATGTAATGTTTGACTGACTGTGACTGGATAGATTATAAGTGATGTATAATGTTTGCAACTACAATTATATGAATATGGTTTGTGATGTATAATGTTTGCTACTAAAATGATGTCATATAATGTATGAGTGCCTAAAATAATCTCGGAAGACCATTAGATTCAGCTTCTATTCATGAGGACCTGTCCTGCTCTTGCTCAGCTTGTCTGCCACACAGGTTTGCTCTGAATTAATGTAAGATTCCTGTAGAGTGAGACTGAGTTGAAAAGCTTTATCTTGGGTTACAATTGCTAGTATGCACAGAGGGTAAAATTTGATTCCCCTTGCTTGTTTGTGTACCACATCACTGTGATGTTGTCTGTAAACACTCAAAGGTCCTGGGGACCACAGGGGATTCAGATACTTGAGAGCATTTATGAGAGCTAACGTCTTTCATGCTGATGTGTTTTGGTCTGTCTTTTTTGTTTCAAAGATCCTAGACTTTTATCTCTATAGACACTGCTACTCAGCAAAGGCTAAGGCTTTGGTTGTGACTGACTGTTCTGGAACAAGAGGAGAGTGTGGGTGACCTGGATTCTGAGACATTGGGTGCCTCCACTACATAATCTCCCCTTTCACAAACCCCAGAAATGGAATTTGAAAGGCCAAAGGATGTTGGTGCTGGGACCACAGAATTTCAGGTACTATTGTTAACTTTTTCATGTGGATCTTCCAAGAGGTATCGTGAATATCACTGATGCCATGAGATTCAGAATCATAAGGAATTCTCTTGCTGAGCTAAAAGCCTAGGTGGAAGACATAAGTAATAAATCTAAATACATATCTATTTTTTCCTGTGGAAGGAAAGCTCTTTGAACTGAGGTGTCCAGCAGACACTCAAGGAAAAACAGTCCTATGAGAAGAATCCAGAAAAGACTTCTGAATGTTCTTATGGAATCCCAGATTGTGTAGGAGATCTCTTACCCAAGTGAGGGATTCCTGACACTTTTATCAAGACTCTGCAAACATAAGCAAGTCATCTAAATACAGAAAAATGTGACTACCTTGCTGTTTGCAGTAGGTTATTACATGAGCTAACTGCTCTGTGAACTCCCTTGGAGCAGTAGATAGCCCAATGGGTAAAGCAGAGAGCTAATAGTGGGATCCATACACACAAAACCTTAAGAAACCCATGAAATCTGGATCTATGGGAAGGTGATGATATGCATCTTTTAAATGTAAGGTCACTAGGAAACTCGAATGGGGAACAATGGATAACAAGCTGATAACTGTCAACATTTTAAACTTGGACACTATACTGCTGTCTGTAACCTTGATGGATTACGCATACAAACTATCTGTCTGAAACAGTCTGTTGCCAAAAAGAGAATGCAGGTTTAGACTTTTCTACAAGAATTAAAGGACTGCTAGGGTGGGAGGGGAGGATTGTCCATCATATAGTCACTCAGACTTATTAGATTGTCCTTTGTTCGGGGGGGTCCTGTTTTCTTTTTGGAGCCTCCCTGCTACTGTGTTTTAAACAATGGCTTACTAGCAGATTGCTGGCACTGTTTATTGAAATTGGACACGTAAGTATAGAATCCATTGGTAAACTTGGAATAGGAGGGCTGAAAATCTGAGCGAGACCACCAATCAGCTTCTCGCATCACACTTTTTAATGATCTCTGCAGCAAAAGGTCCAAAAACTAGTTCAATATCCAAAGAATAACTCAAAATTTCATTTTGAGACACTCTGGGATGTTTTGTAGACTCAACCAGGCAAACCTCATAACAGTTCCAGTGGCAGCAGCTCTGGAAATGGCACCAGTAAAGTCATATGCACATTACAAACAATGGGTAGTGACTTGAAGAATCAGTAAAAGAAGCCAAATTACACAAATGTCTTCACAAGAAACAACAAATGCCAAAACATTCCTCATCTTCTCACAAGTGGTCAGGATAAACGTCAACACATGAACCTGACAGCTAAGAATTCTAAAAACAAGAATTGTAGAATAATACACTTTTGTAAGCCTTCTCATCCTTGCCTTGAAGGAGAGGGATTAGTACTAAACAATTGCTTAGCAGCAGCAAGATTTACTAAAGCTATAGCTGTTGAGTCAGGTCTGGGATTAGTGTATAAAAAGATAAAAGACTAATGAACCTTATATAATCTATTTGCTTTTGGGGGGGCAGTAGCCCAACTGTCAGGGAAACTGCAGGCTGTGACCAAAACATCCTACAAAGCAGGTGTGGGATCAGGAAATTACGGTTGTAAATAAATAATATTTTCTGAGGGACTGAGAAACATTAAAGTTTTTCCACTGAAATAAGTGATTCATTCTGGAAATAGTCTCAGAGGTAAAGAATCCTTCAGATGGATTACCCAAAATTACATTTTCTTCAGAACATGAA
>NC_056739.1:1917112443-1917194943 GCF_019279795.1 Protopterus annectens
CCTAAAGACTGGCAACTATCTTAAATCCTTCTGACTTATAAGGGAGACGTGTATGCAGAAGCTCCAACTTCTACAAATGTATTTATTTATTTATTTATTTATTTATTTATTTAATTAATTTTATTTTATTTATTTAATTAGTCTTTGTTGACCAGGTTAGTCCCACTAGGCTTGTAGCCTCTTTATAGGGGAAACCCCGAGTTAGTTTTGCTAAGCAGGATTGTGAAAGTTTTAAAATGTTGCACTTCATACCACTAGGAAAATGAATTAGATGGGGCTGGCAACTTAAAGCACTTGCAGATGAGTTTATATTTACTAGATACTGCATTACAACCTGTTATAACATTTAGTGGGGTGTGGCATATGTTACCAGCCTGGGCTTCTACAATAAATTTTTTTCTTGACTGTAGCAAGAATTTGGGTAGGGACCCTGTTAACCATCATCTTTTCAGAGAGAAGGTGAAAAGCTACAGTCTAAATTCCATTTTTACAAACTGGATAATGGAGTGATTCTTCAAATGCAAATGGGGGGATACATGATACCATCAACAGACATGTTCACTGACATCCCTTAGGGCCATATCAGTGGTCCTTTTCCTTAAATAGCAGTCCCTGTTAGTCTCCAACCAATACTTGGTGATGTGAATGAGCTTCTTGCTGGTCATCTTAGCCATAAATATAGAAATGATAAATCTATGAAACTACTTCTGACATTGGAGTCCCTGAGTATGTCTTGTATGCCATATTTTCAAATGATAATAAAGTTACCCCCCCAACCCTCCTGTGATAAGGTCTATATTAGATCACCGAATGCTTAAAAAAGCGAACAGTGATTAATCAACCCTATGTAAGCAAAAGCTTACACTTTCGAACTGTCAGAACAGCGATTTTTTTCCTAGGGAAAAAAAATCACTGTTCCAACAAAAAAAATAAATAAATAAATAATAAAAGACTTTAAACATTACATTAAGTGGGGGGCTTCATTGATAGCATAGCTTCCATCACTAACAAATTCCCTCCATCACCATCTACTTTCTCTCAGCCTCCTATTAACTGTCACTCCACATTTTCCCTTCAACCAGTTCCCACTTCCTTCATCAAATCCCTCTTGTGCAAGCTCAAGCCATGTTCCCCCTCTGCAGACAATCTTCCTAATGAATTCCTAAAATGGCTGCTGACTCAGTTGCCTACCCAGTCTCCATAATCATTAATAGATCTATCAGGGAAGCTTATGTCCCCTCCCTGTGGAAAAAATCCTTCATCCTTCCCCTCCACAGAAATTTCTAACTTTAGGCCAATTGCTATTCTTTCACCACTATCAAAACTTCTAGAAAAATGTATCCATAAACAACTTCTTCATTACCTACCTGACAATCTTTTCTCTCTCACCCAACATAGACTCAGACCAGCACACAGCACTATTACTGCTCTGCTATAATTTACTGACACTGTCAGCAAAGCTAGTGACTCAGGAAACTTTGTCTCTTCTCTGTTCTTAAATCTACCCAAAGCCTTTTATACTGTCTCACACCCCAAACTCATATCCCATCTATCTCTTCTGGGCTTAAATGAAACATCCTTACAATGGTTCACTAGTTATCTCGCTAACAGATATCAATCTGTCAAATGGAACTCTAACTTCTCTCCTTACTTACCAGTCAGCACGGGGTACCCCAAGGGTCAATACTAGGTCCACTCCACTTCAACATTTTTATTAACCATCTTAATACTGACACCAGACAAGCCACCCTAATTCAATATGCCAATGACTCTACATTAATCTGCTCCACCAGGAATCTTTCTCATCTATAGATCTTAACTCAAAAAGCATTCAGTTCCATTGAGTCTATTTGCTTACCAACAACCATCTACTACTTAACCCCCAAAAAACTAAACTTCTACTATTTTTACCAAAACAATTTTCTCCAGATACTTCTAACTTTGCTATTACTTCTCTGAACAATATTTCAATAAATGTGGTTTCACACACAAAACTGTTAGGTGTAACTATCGACAACAATCTTAAGTTTGACCTGCATATCAGCAACAACATACAAAAACTAATCAAAGATTGGGCATGGTGTATAGGGCTAAGAAATTCATCTCCAACTCCACAAGAGTAACCCTTGCCACCACCTATCTCTTACCCTCCCTTCTATATACTTCACCTGTTCTAACTAATCTTCACTTTTCCCTCAAGGCAAAACTTAGCCAATATTATAATAAATAGCTGAATTTGCCACAGGCCAAGTCCACTAGTCTCAAGTCCCTAAATTGGCACTACCTACCCCACCTTCTCACCTCTAATCAAATAACATACAAAATACTGTACAACTCCTCATTTTCACAAACTACATCATCACTACGTTAACACTATATTCCATCTCGTGACGTATGCTCTTCTCACAAGTATCTACTATCTATTTACAGACCTTAAAGATCTAAGGGCGTTAGTCTGTACTCTCACTGTGTTGCCAAATCATGGAATAGTATTCCAGAATTAATCAGACTTATACCCCACTACTATTCCTTCAAGTCTAGGCTGAAAGAACATCTAACCAATGATTGGATCTGCCCTTGCTCTGCACCATCTTAGCACTCTTTTCCATTCCTTTCTCCCCAGTCTTGATAAATGTTTCTTGATCTATCCTACTTCCCTTTCTGCATTATCTGCTTTCTAACTTACTTTCTATAATTTCATAACCTTCTAATGTTCCTCTACTACATTCTTATACTAACCTTGACTTATCCCAGAAATTATGACTGAAATGTATTACCCAAGTCTCTTGTCAGAAAGTGTATATAATTTTTACAACTTCTTACTTATTCTGTAATATATTTTTCATGCATTATTATGTAACATACATATTAGGAACTCTCTTCTATCTTCTATACAATGTATGTTCAGCTGCATTGCTTGCTTTACATTTGCTTATTGTCTTTGTTTATTGTATCTACATACTGTACTCCTGTGTGATTGTCTTAGTCTTTGTAACCAATGTTAATTTGTAATTCTGTTTAAATTGTACTGTGGATATTTTCTTCCTGGGCATCTGCTAAAAATAGGCTCATACCCAGTTTTCCCGGTATACAAATGTAAAATAAATAAAATAAATACATTTCATTTGTTTAGCATCAAGAAATAATTCATGAGGGTTTTAAGCTGGTCTGTAAATACCTACTTAATGCCAGTCTGAGGTAAGACTGTGGTAATGCAGCTTGGAAAAGTTAGAACACTAAGTCTTACCAAATGTGAAATGTATCCATTTCTAAACTGTTACAAGGCACTGTATTTATCATATTGGTGGACAGAAACCTAATATGTTCAGTGCAAACTGACTTCATCTACACAACAGCTAGCAGGATATTGTAATATATATACAGAGTTTTAACAAAAGCTGGTCTGTTACCTTTATATCACCCTTTCTTAAATCTTTAATAATTGCTGGGCTGGAAATGGGTCCACCCTCTGGTCAGTGGCAATCTGTAACTACAGACACAGCACTGAGAGTGCTCCAAAGATGCTGACAAGAATGTTGAATAAATTGAAGAGGGTTTACTATTGAAACAGCCTGCAACAGTGTGTATTCATCTGCCTACAGAAGAATGACTGAAGGCCTTGTTTTAATATACCAAGGCCTTTTGTAATTCCTGGTCATTTTTTTGTTTGAGTTTCATTTGACGCTACTGCTACCTGTCTATGAGAAGGTCCACATTAAAATTTAAGATGTGTCTTGTGAATGTGTATACAGAATGAATAGGTACAAAAAAAGTTGTTGTGGACTGAATACAGTACCTAGCTAAGGAATTCATTGCTGTTGTTGTTCAACCATCCAACTCTTCATCATCTCAAGGACTTAGCACACCAGGTCTCCCTATTAATGATGGCTTCTTTAAGTGCTTGTAGATTCGTATTCATTGCTGCCTGCTTTTCCCTTCTTCTTTTCCTTTCATCCTCCCTTCTAGTAAACCCTGTCTTCACATTATGTGGCTGAAGTATTTGATAGTTTTACTGTCAGACTTTCCAGTGAACAACCTAGGTTTATTTCATTAAGCAATGACCTATCTGATCTTTTTGCAGTGCATCTAATTTTTAAAAGATCCTTCATTAGTGTCCTTAAAATAAAGTTTAAATCATCATTTGGTTTGTTGAAGGTTTTCATTTTGTTAACTGGTTGTTCTCAATAAGCATTATAAAAACCCATTTTCATTCCTGTTTTTGTATGTATGTATATACATATGTTTCTAACATCCAATCTTTCATCCAGACTGAAATTTACAGCTACCCCAGATTTTGTTTGTACAAATGCAAATCTGCATTTTCCTCAGCATTTTATAAAATGTCCCTAAGCTATTTAATCTCTCTACTATGTCTAACCACGGAGCCTTCTGCATCTGTATTCAACACGTATTGTAAGGACTCCATCAATGGCTTGTACAGCTGAAACAAAATATCTTCTTTCCTTTTCATGTTAAAGTTTATCATACACTACAGTATCATTTGCATAACTAAACATTCTGTTGAACTGTTCAGAACAGATGAGCCTAAACGGTACTACCTCTCTCAGTTCATTTTTCTAAGTAAGCCTCTGACCTTTACTCCCTGCTGTATGCATTGCTTTTTCTTTTTGTTTTTTGGACTCTGACCTATTTACACCATTACTTCAACATAGGCTCATAGGTTCATAGGTTTATACTAGGCTAGCAACCACCAAGGTATTTACAAGCCTAGCCATTCAGCCTAACCCAGTTTTGTCCCCAAGTTCCTTGGACACCTGTATGGTCAGGTATGTTAGTAAAGAGGTAGCTAAGGGTTATGTGTGGGAGTATGTTAGGTGGGGATTCATATCCCTATTCCTTTGTATTTCTACACCTCTCTCAGAAATCACAGCACTCGCATTCATAATACCTGCAACCATGTTAGTTTTGTACTTTATTCTATACTAGATATAGAATCCATAAATGGACTGGCTCAACTACAGACATCCACACCACCTCACCTATCACCACACTCCTTTCTGGCCACCTCACCTTGCCTCAGAAACTACAAAATCCATTTCTTAAAATTACAGAACATCAGTTCTATCCTTTCCTTTCCCAGTTATATCTTCTATTTCAAAGCACACAGTCCCACTGCCAGTATCCTTGTTTTTTTTACTTCTGTGTTTTAGCCCTCATCTGTATTTTGCATACAGTATATAAACCCCTGTCTTTTTGTGAAGATTCAGTAACTCTTTGCTTGTGAGCTTCCTCCTACCAAAAGATTTCCTTCACTGGGGTACATCTCAGTCAACTCCCTCATTAGTACAATGATAATAATAATTTTATCATTCTCCAGTCATTTGTACATCTGGTGTTGTGCATAACATATTAGCTGGTCAAGGTACCATAACCAGTATTTCTGTCCTCATCAGAAAGCATCTCCAATACCAGTCATCATTCTCTTTTACTGTGCCATCTTCTTCAATCACACATCTTATCCTTTCATTAAAATATGTCACCAGTCCACCCATTCTCTCCTTATTTCTTATAAATATCTTGTTGTTTTAGCTCAGTGTCCCATCTCAGTCTCATAGGTGACTCTATTGTCAGACACACAGACATCCCACTCACCAGGCTGAACAAGGAGAAGGTCATTGTAAGCTGCCTGTCAGGTGTCAGGATCTGCCACATAACACAAGCACCCGGGTCACTCCAAAGCAAGTACAAGTATGTCTCCATCATTGTCCATGCTGGTGTGAATGACCTGAGACGTACCTCCCTGGACTACATGAAAAAAGACATACAGGAGCTCTTTGATCATGTACCCCAGGCATGTATGACCCTGACCTTGAGTAGCATCTTACCCTCACCAAGATGATGCCACAGTATAAAGGCAAAATTATCAATTTTAACAATTGGCTAAATTATTGGTATCATTCAAAGGGGATCCAGTGTCTGTCAGCCTGGGATGACATGCTCGACAAGCCACGTTGTTTCGCTAGGGACGGCTTGCACCTGTCACCCCTGGGTTTTCAAATACTGGCTAAGGCTCTTGCCTCCCCCATAGTGCCTTTTTTATGCAAGGCTCAAAAGACAAACCCACCCCCATAGACAACACAAAGAAAAAAAAACTAAAGGTAATGCTGCTCAATGCCAGAAGTCTAAACCTCAAGATGCACGCACTCGAGACTCTCCTCAGTATGGAGAATATCGATATCTGTGCAGTAACAGAAACCTGGTTCAAGGCTCCTGAGAGCACCCCAGCACTACCAGGCTATACTTCATACCATGCTTTCCGGCCCCAAAACTCAGACCGAACCACAAAAGGAGGAGGAGTATCCATATTTATCAAAGATACCCACACCTCCAGGCTAGTGGCACTGCACGAAGCTTCGGAGACCATCCATGTGCAACTAACTGTGGGCAAAACTGCCTTTCAGTTTGTAGCCTGCTACAGACCACCCGCTCAAACACAGAAACCTCACTCGGCTTTCCTGAGAACACTGGAGAATATGAAGGTCTCTCCAAACACTATTATATTGGGTGACTTCAACTACCCAAACATCGATTGGGAAAACTACTCAAGCCCAAACACCCTCGCCCAACGGTTCCTAGAATTTATAAACTCAAATGCTATGGAACAACTGGTCACCACTCCCACAAGAGGGGAAAACATACTGGATCTGGTCATCACCAACATGGGGTCCCTATGTTCCACACCAGAGGTATACCCCTCATTGGTAAGATCAGACCATAAACAAATCTCACTGGACATCCATATTCCATCCCCACCCCTAGCCAAGGAAACCACGGTGAAGAACTTCTCAAAAGCAAACTTCACACTTCTCAAAACTGAGGTGGAATCCTTCAAAGCCCCTGGGCCAGTGGACAATACGGCCCAAAATGCAGAATCCTTTACAAAAGCATTCTATGGACACCTACAGGAATGCATGGAGCATGCTATCCCAAATAAAACCAAGACTCACTCCTCCAAAGGTAGGAGACCTGTCTGGTGGACCCCGGCCATAAATAAGCTATACAACAGAAGTAGAAAGCTACTACATGACAAAGCAAAATCCCAAAAAGGGAAGACGTCACTGATCAGTACTAGCAAGAAACTACGATCCCTCATAAAATCTTCTAAGGCCAGCTTTGAAAGAAAAATTGCACAAGACACTAAAGATAATCACAAGGCCTTCTTTAGTTATGTCAGAAACCTGGGAGGCAACTCCCAGATATGCTCTGAGTTAGTGCAAAATGACAAAAAATTCACTGAACTCACAGACATTGCCAACATCCTGGCAGAAAGGTTCAGTGCAAACTTCTCCCCCCCCCCCTTCCCCACCAAAAGAGCAAATATCTATCCCAACAGAGTGTAGCCTTCCTGAGATCACAGATGTACAGGTGAGAGCTGCCCTCTCCAAAGCAAAAAACACAGCATCAATGGGACCAGACGGTGTCCCGGGCTGCGTCTTACACAAGCTCCAAGAAGAACTAAACCCTCATATAAAGTCACTGTTCAATCTCAGCCTTACTATAGGATATGTCCCCAAGGAATGGCATACAGCAACAGTGATCCCACTCCACAAAGGTGGTACCACAACAGACCCCGGAAACTATCGCCCTATAAGCCTGACTAGCCTGGTCTGCAAAGCTATGGAACGTATCATCATGGAAATCATAAACAAAGACATTGGGAACCTCCAGACATTGGATCCTACCCAATTCGGCTTCGTTAAGGGCAGATCTTGCCTCTTGAACCTGGTCGACTTCTTTGAAACAGTTACCAAAGCCATAGATGAAGGGAAGGTAGTCCACACAGCCTACCTGGACCTCGCAAAGGCCTTTGACACAATACCCCACTCGCGCATCATAAATAAGCTCACCAGCTTAAATATCAACCCCTATGTCACAAGATGGGTTGCAAACTGGCTCAGGGATAGAACCCACATGGCCAGAATTGCAGGTGCCATGTCAGACTCTAAACCAGTTATAAGTGGTGTCCCACAAGGCTCAGTCCTGGGACCTCTCTTGTTCGGTATATACTTCTCTGAGGTACAGGCTAACACGGGTGGACTATGGCTGACCAAGCTCGCAGATGACTGCAAACGGGGTGCTATAATCGACTATCCGACTGACACAAGCATCCTCCAAAAGGGTCTCTCAGAGATGGATAACTGGTGCCAGAGCCATGGCCTAAAGCTAAATGCCAAAAAGTGCATAGTCATCCCCTTTGGAAAAAACAAACTGCCCACAAATTACCACATAGGTGGTAATCCATTAAGTACGGAAGAAGTAATTAGGGAGTTGGGGACCAAAGTAGATAGCAATCTCTCCTTTGACAATCACATTGCCAAAGTGGTTAGAAAGACCTTCTATATAGCCCACCTTATCATGAAAGGGTTCACATCTAGATCAAGAGAGGTATTTGTGCCCCTCTACTCATCACTTATCAGGCCCATAATTGAGTACAATGCCCCGTTTGGGATGTACCTTACCCGACACCTTCAGCAACTGGAAAGACCCCAAAATTATCTCACCAAGAGGATCAAGGGGCTCAAACAGATGCCCTATGCAGTTCGGCTAAAGAAACTCCAGCTCTACTCAGTTGCGTACCGCCTACTCAGAGGCAATCTGTGTCTGACGTATAAAGCCATGTCCAACCCAGAATTAATGGACATGCTTCACCTCAGGAAATCTAAATCCCTTAGAGCTACACGCTCCAGGGACCTGAACCTCAGCACAGAAATAAATAGGACATGCTGGAGGGACAGATTCATGTCCCAGAGGCTCCCCTCACTCTGGAACAAAATCCCAATCCATGTCAGGCAGAGCCCCTCACTGACCCTCTTCAAGAGAAATCTTGACGAATGGATGGGAGATCATAAGTTTACCCCTGGGATCTCTTCTGTGTCGCTGCTTGACAGAGGTACAGTAAACAAACCTTAAAAGGGCTACCTTCTGTGACCTACTATACAGAGGCACAATCAACTAATCTAAAAGGGTGGTGAAAGCCAAACATACTCTGGCTAGGCTTATAAATGCCCTAGGGCAGATAGCCTAGTATCAACCTATGAATCAGTCCAGTTTTTATTGCTCCTGCAATGTCAAACCTACCTTCAAGTAGAACTGACTAGATCATGTTTGTTGGTCTACGGTATAGTTCTCACTTTTTGCAAGAAGTTCTGGGTTCATATCCCATATGTTCCCTCCTTTCCTGGATTATAATGTTGAAAACCCAGTTGTCCTGTATCTCCATAAGTCCAATGACTCCACTAATGCTAGAACTAAGTCTTCACCATCAGGTAAATTAAACATGGCGGAAGGACAGGTTTATAACAATTCACCTCCCTAACCTCTGTAATGAGCTTTCCCTGCATGTATAGCAGTGGAATTCACTATCATCCTTTATATATACCATAGATAACTGGATGGGTTTTCACAAATTTAGGTTTGACTAGTATGGCCATCTGAGAGAACAAAGGTGAGGCCTGAGAGAGGGTTTTGGCAAGGGGTAATTGGTCATAATTGAAAGAATAGCCTTGGAATATCCATGTAACTATGAAACTAAAACATCTGATTGCCCAGGCTTCTTCCATTAAATAACAAAGATTATATACATGGGTGTAAAAAATCAGGAAGCAACCCAATGCATTTGTCAGGAATCTATTCCAAATTTTAAATATATACACACATATGAAGATATGAGGATACATTACATGTGAACATAGTATTAATTGTCTTTATTTTAACAGGCAGTCCACTGCACAGTCCTGGTAATCTACCAGAAAAGCAATAGCTCTACAACAAGACTTAAAGAAGTCTCACTTGTAACAAATTTTAATTTTATAGCCAACTAAATAAGTTAATTCAATACAAGCTCTACTTAGTTATGATTTTAATCAGTAACGCAAAGAAAATAAAATGTTGCATAAAGGGAGCATTGACACATCAGAAAATATAATGACAAATAATCTCATTACAGTTCTAAAAAAACAATATTTTCACAAGAGATTGAGCAGAAAGCCTAAATACTGAAGTGTTACCTATAAAACTGTCAGAAGATTAGTGAGCATCAGAGTAGTATAATAAAAACAACCCCAAGTATCCCTAAATTATGTATTCATACCTATCCCTTCTTTGAAGATGAAGAGTGATTCTAGTATTATTTGACATATGTGTGAGATCAGTGTGTTTTGGAGTGAGTTATAACATACAAAAAAATCTGTTTATTCTAGGCTGGATATGACTGATGACTGAATTTCATTTGACTGAGACCAAATCAACTAGTTTTCAAAATACTGAAAACTCATTTGACTGAATCTCATTTCACTGAATTGTAAGCCATAGACATGATGTGGGTTCCCCTTCACCTGTGACTTGTTTGTGATAGAAGAATTTCTGTAACTTACAGTGCTGACCGTCAGAATACCGACAGTAGAAAGTAGTGTTGTAGTGGTTCTAAATGTGGGTATGTCTCTTTACATTTTTATGGGAAGTATCTAAAGTAATATGGCAGATGTGCTGTGCGTTCCCAGCAGTAGTGGCAGGGTGTAGAGTACTGTAAGGCAAGTAAAAGGTATATGCCCCTCTCTTCATGATATTGCGATCCTGGAGTTAATATATATAG
This sequence comes from Protopterus annectens, assembly GCF_019279795.1. Lineage (NCBI taxonomy): Eukaryota > Metazoa > Chordata > Ceratodontiformes > Protopteridae > Protopterus > Protopterus annectens. Next base: position 1,917,123,056 of record NC_056739.1, read on the forward strand.
TTGGGGGGGTATAGCACCCCATCTAGTTTGGTTTTATATTGTCTGGTATTGTTAAATGGGTAAGTAGTTTTTAAATTCTAAAAATAGATAGTCATTGTGTATGCTTATGGTTTAAAATTTAGTCTTTTGAATTTTAGCATTGTAAGCTTTCGGTGAAATGAGATTCAGTCAAATGTATTTTCAGTATTTTGAAAATTAGGTGATTTGGTCTCAGTCAAATGAAAGTCAGTCAAATGAGATTTAGGTGATATGAAGTAGACCCATATGGTTTACTATCATTTGTGCGAATGACAGTCTGTCGGCACATATGCTGCTGAAAATCAGAATGTCGTGCACTAAACGAAAAGTGTATGGAATAGTCGAAGACACTTACTCAAATGCAGTAGTGCATTCACATAAATGTGTTCGACTATATGTACGGAGATCACAGTACAGTGGAGATTGAAAATGTATATATCCCCAACTGCAGTGCAATCCCGCAGGTAGAATATATTATTAGCAGGGGGTGGGGGGCAGCCCCCCACAGGGGGTACAGAGGGGCTTGCTCTCCTGCAAAAACATGATTTGTCATATAGGAGTTTCATTTACATCAGCTCCTATATGGCTATCACATGATATTTTCAGTGACAATGTTGACTCAAATGTGTCGATCATTTGGGTCAGCATTGTGTAGGAGTGGAGACTTGGGTTTCAATGTTTATTTTTGTTATTGCGAATGGCAAATGTTTTGCCTTTCGCAATAATAGTAAAACAACATATATATATATATATATATATATATACATATATATATATATATATATATATATATATATATATATATATATATATAGATAGCTATAGATATACACATATACACATATACACATATATACACTCACATAGATATAGATATATACATATATACACTCACACATATCAGTTTACATTTAAAGAGTCTGGGACCAGTTTTGTTGTATTTCAATTGGAATAGTATTCCATTTATTACAACTAAGACATAATATAATGGCTTACCATGACAAGTTTAAAGATTGATGGTCTATATTTTACTCAGGAATCATGTTTTCTGTTGTCTAAACAATTTTAATTGAATATTTGTAGAATCAGCAGTAGTATCTGTTGAGTGAATTCATTTTATTTGCTCCTAACTTAAACATTTATTCAGCATTATCATGACTACTCCTTAAGGGACAGCTTCCTATTGTTTAAATCACTGATATCCAAAGGATCAAAAAAACAGACTGGAAATCAGGGAAAAGCAGCAAAATATGCTCTCTTACAGCACCTTGAATGAATGAGTGAAGGAATAAATAGAGCGAAATTCAAGATCACTGCATGCTGGGGAAATTCAAATTCATATATAGGAAAACAAAAAGAAATTCAGATCCATAACAGCTAAGAACATGGTTAAAAATGTCATATTGAACATAAGAAACAGCATTTTAAGTGCTTTGGATGTTGGCATGTGAGAAGTTAATACGTTTGTCAGCACTGATTACTCATACTGTCTAGCTATACTCATCTTTCGGCAATGTTTTCAGTAGCTGCTACTTTACTGATTTCTTAAATTGTGTAAAATGTATATGTGTTTTTTTCAGCTGTTTCAGATATTAGAATTTTCAGTGAACTTAAAATGAATTATACAATAAAAGACCATTAGAATTCAAAAACGTGCAAACTGATTAGACAGAGCAATCAGAGTGCACAGTATAAATCTTCCATTTCTCAAAAGGAATGAGTCTGCTACAGCTGTGATACATTCTGCTCCACAAAGCAGAAAAAGCAAAGGTAACTAAAGGATGAAAGGCAAACTTAGGAATTCTCCAAAGGCAACCATGAAAAATGCCTCAAAATAAAAAAAAAACGCATCCAACTCTGCCAGAATATCACTAGTCTGCAAACATCGTCACATAAACATTAGAAGACATACATACTCCTGTCTTCCAGCTAGACAAAAAAGTGTCAAAAATTGCATTCAGCCCAGTATACTGTACAATCTTTGGAATGTACATGTACTATGCATGTGTAGTACTTTAGCAAGCTATCTCCCAAGTTTCGGAGGACAGTGGAAAACCAACATAGCATTAAGAAGTTCTGGAATTCAGCTCATTATCTAGACGGCTAAGCAATTCTTTTTAATAACACCATTGTGTAATAATCAACTTTGATGTATGGGTAATGGGTAATGCTGGTTTACCTCATGATCCAGACATGCCAAACTTGGGTAAACCAGCATTACTTCCACCATGGATTATGTCCTTAACAGCAGTACAATGGAATTCCAGAAACAGAACAGTGCTTCTGGGATAACCCAGCAGTGAAGTAAAAAATAAGTACAGAAAGTATAAATAGACACACTGGTAATATTAATTTGCACAAGACATATTTACCTAGTGCTTCTGTAAATAAAAATACTGATACATGTAACCCCTCTTACAGTCCTATCCTAGAGTTGTATTATCATCTGCTTCACAACTCATGCTTAAATCCCTATGTGCTGTTGCTCCATTCTGAAAATGTATAAGCTATGTGCCTCAGAACATTTTTTTTTACTTTTCCATTACAAGCAAGAGTGGTTAATCAGGCCAGACATAATCTACTTAAGCAAACCTTTAGATCTCTCACTAGAATCAGTAGCCAGCAGTTTCTTTTTAAATTCCCTTACAGGGGCTAGCAACATAAAAAATAGCAAGATCTGAAGCAAAACCATTTCTTTACAAAATATAGAGGATGTTAAAAGGTGATCCATACTTCAAATTCATTAGGTAGTCTCATTTTCCAAATACCATTATTGGCTCATGGTTCCAAATGAAGTATTCACACAGTCAAGGCTAACATCTCAACTGAAGGTTATTGTGGCGTAAATAAGGATGACAGATAAAGGAGAGAATTATTCAAGATGCATACTTAGATATCCAAAATGAAAATGTTCCGGAGAAAGAGGGTATATGCCCTTATTCTGACTAAATTAATTTTTCATTTTTTTTCTCTTCTATATTTCCTGTTTAGTCATGTCACTTGTTTACTCAGACATCCCCCTTTCAGAGTGTCCATACTCAGAATCTCAGAACAAAGCTCTCCACCCAGATGTCCTAAAGGAGGGTCATGTGGATAATTACAAAACAAAAACAGGAGCAGCAAAATATTTGTAAGAAAATGTATTTATTTGTAGACTGAGGGATAACATTTTGGAGACCACCAGCCGGTTACAACCTGAGGGCTCCAAAGCTGTGATTATGCTCCTTTCATTATACTGATGTTCCCATTCCAGCATCACATTCACATCTGCACAAACTTAATTTCTCCAAACATTCTACTTTTCTCCCACTTATTAAAAACAGTATCTCTTTTACTGTCCTGTCTCAAATGACCCACTTCCTTTCCTTCCATCATACATATATGTGTTCTTATTTTATGCTATTCCAACATAAGCAAACAGCAGTAACAAAGTAACCACAAAAAAGCACTGATTCCAAATGGTGGTGGACTTCCACAATGTTTATTCTAACTTGTTACAACGAGCTGAAGTAAAACGGACTATGCACTTCAATACAATAGCAATAGCAAAAAACGAACAGTAGGTAAATCGCTTTTCGTCTAGATTATATCCAGACTTCTTCAGACAACCGGTTAATTCTCACGGTGAGTTTAAATAAACTCCTGTGTATAGTTTAACCAATCAGATCACAGTAAATTCCTTCAATGGATAGTTTAGGTCTCGTTAGTCTTTACCGACCATCTAACCAATTTAAAAATCTAATAAACATGTGTCACTATACTTTATATAAAAGTTAAAACAAACTAAACTGGCAAGTAAAAAATAAACTGCCATAAACCTTAAAAACATTCATTCCATGTAGGTGAAAATATACTTGTCGTAATGTCACGATCCAAAGTATAATCACTATCAAATAGTTATTTTCCTAAGTACAGTCTACCCACTTCATAGGGGTCTAATTAAAATACTGAATAACAAACCTTAAAGTTTTGTTCAAAACACACATACTCTATATTATAAAAAATAGTAAATAATAATTTGTATAATGTAGTGCAGCTTGAATAAACAATAGGTGCTACATAGCAACATTCTTTTTTCTCTAACCAATCTATGGTTTGGTCACATACTTAATAGTTGAAACTAAAATACAATGGTTATTACCAACCCTCCCCCGTCTTTGAAAGGACATCATAAGGTAAATGTGTTTATGACCTGTTTACTAAACATTTAATTTGTCTAAACATACCTAACCTTATATCTAAATATGTATTCTTAGGTGGTCATCCAATATTTAGCAGTAACAAATATTAACTTACTGTGTTACAGTCTGTCTTATAGTTGTAATGATGTTACAAATGTCCAAGTCCTACGGAGGTCTGTTCATACCATCATTTTTTCAGCCAGATTAAGTATGATTCAGGTCTACAACAGCTGCTCAAAACATTGTTCACAGTGGACCTGTTATATACCTCACCCGACTCTTCTGACTGACAATTCACATAAGCAGTAAAGCACAAAGTAAGCAAAATGTTTTTTTCAGATTGGTTCCCTATATTCTTTTCCCATGTTCTAAAACAAAGCAAACAAATTACCATATACAGCCTACTGAGTTCCTATTAAGTACATGCAACAGAGCATCTGTTAAAATTCTAAGTAGATTAAACAACTTGGTCAAAGCCAGAGTAAGAACCATTACCAGTGTTTGTTGTTTGTTTTGTTTTAGGAAAAAGCCCCCACCTTCACACCTTTATTCTATAATCAAAAATAAATAAATAAATAATAACTACATCTTTCAAATTTTACTACATTCTATTTTGACACAGTACAATAATATATCAAGTTTTTATTTACAACCACAAAACAAGGCATTTAATTCATTAGCTGTAAAGTTGCAAGAAAGTACATTTTGCTGATGTTTTTGTAGGACAGCTACTCAAACTCTATTTCAAATCAACATGTTCTCACATTAAATTTGTCAGGGTGGCAGGGTCAGTGTTACAGTTTTGGAAGCTGTAGCAGAATTAAAAGTCATGGTTAAAATTAAATGGGCCATGGAGATCGTAACAAAGGAAATTAAATCAGTATAGTCACAGCAAGATTTAAGGAATCATTGGCCTGGACAGCAAAAACAATATCAGACAATCCTTTGCAGTATTAAAGGGATGAAAAGATGTCAAAGGAAGTAATGAGAGCTCAATAGTCCAGCTGGATTATAAAATACAAGAATTCCATAGAAATAATAAACTCAAACTTTTAACAGGATGAACCAAGACGAGGGGGTTGGGAGTTGCCAGACTAAAAGAGTTGAATCTCTGCAGAAAAGTTTCAGATGACTCACAGCAGGAGTGAAGACGTTAGAAGGCTCTAGAAGAATTAACAGAATAAGGAAGCCATAGCTGAACCGGTAAAGGCAGTCAGGTCTCTAGCCAGATTAATGGAACTAGTGGATTCACAGCAACATTAAAGAAATCAGGGATGCCACCTGACAATTAATAGATTCAGGTGTGCACATCACTCTTAGTGGAGAGAATTCCTCTGGCAGGATTAACTGAGTCAACAGGTTATAATCTGGGTTGACCCGGGACTCACAACAGATTTATTAAAATGATAAAGCTAACTTCTAGTGTCATTTACATACTAAAATGTTCTCTGTGAATTGGCAATCTGAATTTATTTATCAGTACAAACTGGGATTTGTATACATTTTAACTGAAAGAATTACAGTACTTCAGATTCTTCCTACTTTTCAAGCCTTTATTTGCTGTCTGATACATCAGCTGTACTGGAATGCTGCATAATCTATTTTTTATTTTTTTATTTATTTATTTTTTTTTTTTGCTTTACAAAAATATCAAAATAAGATACCCTTGTTTATCTAGGACACTGTTAGTGCAGTATTCAAAAATGTATTTAATTGGATACAAAGGTTAGCAAAACATTTAATTTAGATCCATATTACCACAAACAATACAAAGCTAAACTTACCATCTTAGTCGAACAATTATTACTGTCCTCACATCACTAGTAACTTGGTTTAGTATCTGAAACATAAATTCATGTTTTAAATTACTATTGCTGCTCAAAATAGGTTTAGTTAGATCATTCCCAGTTTTACTGTTCTAAATGTCATATACCAACTTCCCGATGTGATAAGTTATCTTAGTTCTGGCATAACAACGTCCTAGTCATACATGTAACCTTACATATGAGACCAACAGACTCATAATTACAATATCCAAATGAAAATATTCTGCCAAAATGGCGTTAAAAATTGGATTCTATTTTAGCGGAGTAAAAAAATACAGTTCCAGCATATGTGTCCTTTATTTAGAATGCTTACAGTTTTGTGTCTTTTCTATTATAACATTCACTTCATACTCCTTTCTTATAGGTGACTTTAAGCTGTTCATTGGTTATTGTTTTTAACATCCACCACTACGGGGAGGACATGCAGACTCACTCCACACTGAGAGCGCTCCAGCCGGGAATCGAACGAGAGATCCTCATACTGTTAGACGACAACGCTAACGGCTGCACCACACCACCCTGCCTATATTTATGTGTAATAATGGTGATTTACTATAATTATATTAGAAGTATGTATTGCCCTTTTCATATGCATAGAACAAACAGTGAAACGACCAACTAGAAACAAACCAGCTGGGCTACGAGGCAACAACAATAAAGCAATTTATTAGCACAATCCACAGTTGTTGTTGTTTCGTCTTTTCGGCCTTTCCCGGTTAGGGGTCGCCACAGCGGAACTCCGGTCCGCTAATGATTGGTACATGATTTTACGTGCCGAGTTACCAGCCCTGACGCACAACCTTCAACGAAGGAACGCCCATTCACGCATGTCTCCACGCAGAAGACGCTCTAGCTGAGAATCGAACCGGACAACGTCTTACTGTGAGGCAACAACGCTGCCGCAGCACTTGATAAAAAAAGATAAGCGCTTTTGTCTAACGTTAAAAAATTTCATCAGATGGATTAAATGTCATAAGACTGTATTTTATACTACTGTATGTCACATGCTCAATTTTGAAACTTTAAAGAAACGTTGTATCCAGTTGCATCAGACAAAGCAATATAATAATAAATTACAGAGCAAATAACTGGAGGATAATTATGCTGCATAAGATTATATCTCACTAGTCGATAAATTAATAACCAAGTGTACACACATTTTTAAAAATAGTATTCATAGTTACGGATTATAGGAGCCAAGATAGTACACAACAACAAACTAATAGTACGTATCCAAATAGAAACGAGTTAAAATTCCCGTAAACATGAGTGAAAATAAAAAACATAAAAAATAAAAATTAAGCTTGTACTGAAAAAGATGAGCTCCAGAATTACTTCTCATATGCTTTCATTTTTAAAAGACTCATTATTATTATTATTATTATTACGTCAATGACGTAATAATAATACTAATGAGTCTTTTAAAAAGGGTTACCACCTGTCCCACTTTGCGAGGGACAGTCCCTCTTTGGGCAGTTGTGTCCTGCAAAAAAATTGTAAAATTGGCAAATGTCCTGAGATTTTAGGACAAAATTATTTCCTATATTTTATGTAATAGTTGCATAAAACAGTTATTCTGTATCTGAAACACCTAAATGTTAAAATGGAATAAGCAACTAAAATGCTAGAAGAATAAGCTTTTATTTAGGCAAAAAAAGTGAAGTTCTGTCCTTTGTACTGGCCATGGATATGTTTCGGTCTGCAAAATCTGATGTTTGTACCAAAAATGTCCTACTTTAGACATTTGAAAAGGTGGCAACCCTACGTGACGTCATTAAGACCCGGTGGTACTGTGGCATTCAAAAACATTTGCCAGCGTAGTTCAAGTTGCTGTAAAATAATTGACCACGGGCACCCTCCCGGGTTATGATATACTTTCTCCAAGATAGCGAACGAACATTTATGGTGTGTATAAGATGATCTATGTTTGTAACAGGGCGTTGGTTGTGTTTCCTTTCTTGGTTTTGTATACGTATACACGCTCATATAGTCATTGTCTCACCCTTCGCTCAGTCTTTCCAATGTAAAATGCTGAGCCCTGATCGCACAGTATAGATCACGCCCTGCGTGTGGCAATTGTACTTCCCTCTAACACTGATTTTCTCGTTTCCAGGCTGTATGGTTTCACCACGATAAATATGTTGACACTGCCGACATGCACCGGACTTTGTATCCTTTTATTGGTGTGAGCTATATTACCAAAGATATTCTTGAAGCTAGTGCCACGCTTATATACTATCTTAGGGTATGCACTAAGTTTCTCATATATATCCCTGTCATTCGTTATTAACTGCCAGTTTTTTTGTAATAATGTCAAAGATTTGCTTACTATCTGAATTATAAGTGGTGATGAAAGAATGGCCATTTGCGATGGTACCTTGCGCATTATTTCCGTTGTGTCCTCGGAGCTATATGAATCAGGCATATCTTTATTGTCTTACACTACTGCTCCCATTATAGCAGTGGCTTCTGTACATAATAATAGAACATAAAATCATGTTAGTCTCTTATCTATTACTTGTCTTTTGATTGAATTAACTAAATTTACAGGGTCTCCTCTGCTTATGAACATTTGGCTTATTGGATTGCATTAATCAATAAATTCATCAAAGATAGTAAGTAACCATTATAGCAGCTCGTACCATTTGGCCCTTGATTAGGGCCCGTTTCTGATAATGAGGATGGTTACTGCTGTATTGCAAGAAATTTATGGAATACATTGGCCCTACATATTTGTGCTGTCACAGTATTATGAATGCAATCCTTGGATAAGTGGACATCTAGTTATGCTATTGTTTCAAAACCAAACGTATGGGTGAACCTAAGAAAGGTCGTGGACTCGTGGTACCATTTATGTAACTGATGAATGCTTCAGTCCTAGGCCATGCTATGACTATATTGTGCAGATAATGGGGGTACATTTTTATGTAGGCATTAAAGGGACTTTGACATAAATACCGATGCTCCCATGATGCCATAATGATGTTCATGTACATTGTGCTAATAAATTGCTTTATTGTTGCTCCCTCATAGCATAGAAGCATAATCATTTTATTGAAGATTTACCTTTTTATGGAGTGGAAGCAGCAGTGAACCGGAAAAAAACATCTGACTTAGATATAAAAAGGCAGGGAACATTAAAACATGCTCCATTTATGTATGTTGAAATTAACATTTATATAAATACTTCTTCACCTATGGAGAATTCTACTACATGTTTAATGCAGCATCGCTTAACTGATGATGATGGTATGACAGAGAGGGAGTACGAGTTGGGACTCATATATTTTCTCTCACTGTGTGTGTGTGTGTGTGTGTGTGTGTGTGTGTGTGTGTGTGTGTGTGTGTGTGTGTGTGTGAGTAAAGCTTATGTATATGTGTATGTTTGTATATATATATATATATATATATATATATATATATATATATATATATCAACACACACACACCTCAGAGAGGTTATGATAACTGATGCTTTGGCAAAAGAACCATTAGGTAATTCAGATCATAGTGTAGTCAAACCTCAAACGTATTTTACACTGTACTATGCAGGAAAGTAATGAATGCATCCCACTGAGAAGAGATTATTACAGAGCAGATTACTCGGGTATTAATGAGTAGATTAAGAACTAGGACTGGAAAGAAGAATTAAGAGGATAAAGTGTGCAGGATATATGGAACTCATTCTATGGGAAATGTTTACTGCTGTAGATATTTAGGAAATAACTTGTTAAGAAGTTTTTTTCCCACTATTGTGCCCTACTGTTGTTGTGTTCTTAAACTTGGTGGCTATTGCAGTGCCCGTCCCTACTATAAATTTGATCTGGGACACTACTCTCAGTCCCCTCTCATTAGCTCATTCTACCTAATACAGAGAGATAATTTCAGAAGGCTAACCCCCTTAGTATCTTAACCTTGAATTATCTTCTGTTCTAAAGCATTTAATTGCATCTTTTCTGCTGCATTTATTACTGCTTGTTTATAGCCTGTTTAAATTGTGTTACTCTAAGCTTTTGGTTTAAGCACTTGGGCTCTAGGTCTACCCCTTAGCTCTCCCTGGCCTCTATCACCCAGATTCTGACAAATATGGATGGACAATTTCCTACGGTTTCTCCTGCCAGTCTGGTTGATTATGGGCATCCTGAGGCAGTGTTGCAACTGCCTCATGAACATGGACAACCATCTACTACTACCACCTAGGAACACAATTTGTGAGAGATGCAATTACATTAGGCACCTAGAGTCTATGCTCCCTCCCTCACAAGCCACTATATCTGGCACCGAGAAGATTGTCAACACAATCACTATACCTCAAAGACCACCCACACTTACACAACACACACCCACATATACGGATGTTCTCAGCAAAAACACACCCAAACAAAGGAGACCTCCGAGCCAAAAAAGACATGTGAACTCCACAACCCTCCACACCACATACCATGCATAGTCCACACACCTGTGTCTCACAGCCTCTAAGGCTTAACCATAAACCCAACATATTAGTCATAGGAGACTCCATTGTGAGACACAGAGATGTGCTTCTCACCAGGCTGGAGAAGGAGAAGGTCACAGTTAGTTGTTTGTCTGGTACCAGAATCCACCATATCACAGATGCACTCAAGTCTCTCAGCAACAGGTACTGCTATGACTCTGTCATAGTCCATGCTGGCATGAATGACTTGAGACATACCTCCCTGGACTATATGAAGAGAGACATGACTGAGCTTGCTGAATATGTGTCCCAGGCAAGTATGTCCCTAGCTTTAAGCAGCATTCTACCGTCACCCAGAATGATGCCTTGATAAAAACAGAAAATGATTGACTTTAACAACTGGCTTAGTTTTGGTGTCATTCCAGGGGGATCCAGTACTCGACAGCCTGGGAAGATATGATTAACAGACAGCGATGGGCTGCATCTGTCACACTTGGGCTTCAGGCTTCTGGCAAAGGCTCTTGCCAACCCATAGTGCCTTTTTAGGAAAAGTGATGAGGTCAAAACTACCAACATAAAAATTTCAACAAAACACAAATTAAATGTCATGTTGCTAAATGCTAGGAGTCTAAACATGAAACTGCACTCATTGCAGGCATTCTTAACACTGGAAGATGCTGACATTTGCACAGTCACAGAAACCCGGTTCAAAGTTGCAGAGAGCACCCCAGCCTTACCTGGTTACTCATCCTATCATAGATTCAGACCCCAAACTCTAGGTAGCAAAACCAAAGGAGGTGGAGTTTCAACATATATTAAAGACATACACACCTCCAGGTTGGTCAGTCAGTATGATGCACATGAGACACTCCAGGTGCAGTTAAACATTGACAAGACCCCTATTCAAATCATAGCTAGCTACAGGCCCCAAATCTGACTCGATGCCCACTCTGCCTATCTGGACCTCTTCGAATCTTTCAAGATTCAACCCTTTACCCTGACCCTGGGAGACTTTAACTACCCAAACATAGATTGGAAGAACTACTCATGCCAGAACACAAATGCCCAGAGATTCCTCAATTTTGTCAATGCAAACACCTTGGAACAGCTGGTCGATATCCCCACAAGAGGTGATAATATCTTGGACTTGGTATTAACCAACATGAGTAACCACTGCAGCATCCCTACAGTATCATCCTCCCTGGTAAGATCTGACCATAAAGCAGTCACTTTCAAAGTTGCCATCTCCCCTGACCCCCTCCCTAGCTAGGGTAAAACAAAAAAACTTCTCCAAAGTTGATTACAACCTCCTGAAGGATGGTATAAACAGCTTCACAGCCCCTTTCCCCTCTGTAGAAACTGGCACCAATGTCCAAATCTGCACCAAAGTACTATACAGACATTTATATAGATGCATGGTATCAGGAATACCCAACAGGACAAAATCATACTCCACAAGGAAGAGTAAACCTGTCTTGGTGGACATCTATAATAAATAAACTCTATAACAAAAGGAAATAATTGCTGTCCAGGACCAAGAAGGAGCAGGTGCCAACTGGAAGCAATCTCTCCTTAGCCTGAACAAGCAAATAAAAGCACTAGTGAAAACCTCCAAAACAAACTTTGAGTCCAAATTGGCCACATCTACTAGAGACAATCATAAGGCCTTCTTCACATACGTCCACAGTCTCAAATGTAGCACCCAGACCTGCTCAGAATTGGTGGTTAAGGACACCACATACACAAATGTCGTAGATATAGCTAACTTGCTAGCTGACATATTCAGCAAAAACACCACCTCACTGTCCCCTCATCATTAAATCAGGACATCCCCAGTACCTGCCCCCCTCCCCTTATCTCTAGGGAACAGGTCATCACTGCCCTTTCAAACGTAAAAAAAGACAGCTTCCATTGGACCTGATAGCATCCGAGGCTGGATCTTACATGAACTTGTATCACCATTAGGTGCCCCATTCAACCAAACCCTGAGTACTGGCTTCGTCCCAGCTGAGTGGAGGACACTGTCATCCCTTTGCAGAAAGATGGAGCATCCACTGATCCAGGAAATTATAGACCCATCAACCTAACTAGCCTGATCTGCAAGGCTATGGAACAGATTATCATGGACCTCATCAACAAGGACATTGCCAACCTCCAAACACACGATCCCACACAGTTTGGCTTCAACAAGGGGAGGTCATGTCTGTTAAATTTGGTTGACTTCTTTGAGACAGTATCAAAGCCAGGGAAGAGGGGAAGACAGTGCTCACTGCCTACCTTGAGCTGTCCAAAGCCTTCGACACTATTCCCCACTCAGGCATAATAGATAAACTCTTTCAACTAGGAATCAATCCATATGTTACCAGATGGGTAGCAAACTGGCTCACTGATAGAACCCACCTAGTCAAAATAGGGGAAGCCACCTCAAGTAGTAGACCCGTAACGAGCAGTGTACCTAGGGATCGGTCCTGGGGCCTCTGTTATTTGGAATATACTTTTCTGAAGTGCAGGCCAAAACCAATGGGCTATGGCTGACCAAATCTGCAGATAACTGCAAGCTGGGTCCTGTCATCAATTCACAAACCAAGAACAAGAACCGGTACAAAATTCAAAGATTAAACCATATCTATAAAGAATCACAGCCTTGAACCAATTTTTCACTTTATTTAGCGTTTTCGTCAGCGTGTAACAAATGACTTCTTCAGAATAAATCCATTCTAAAAAATTTTTTAAATAATACTTAAAATCAAGTCATGTTGTTAAAATATCCAATCAATACCCAACATCAATTAATCTACTCACAAGTGATGACTCACAAATACAAAACACTATATTGTGTTTCCCAACCTAAATATAAAATGTTATGTACAGCAAACATATTACATAAAGTAAAAAAAACATGCACTGATATATGATTCATGAAATTTATTCTTAAATAAAACAGTTTTAAATAACTGCTAAGACTAATACCATCATTTAACCCAGGTTTTATATGTGCGTTCAGTCTGATTTCCCAAGAAATTTCTTTAAAGTCTAGTATGTCTTCCCATGGTCCACCTCTAGGGTCTTGGGGTGCTTTTTCTATAACAACAAACTTGAAACTATGTGCAGGATATTTTTCTATATGTCTAAATAAAGCACTATTAGTGTTGTGATTTTTTTATGTCCCTTGTGTGCTCATACATTCTTTCCTTGAGCTTCCTTTTGGTTTTTCCAATGTAAAAAACCTTTGCATTCTGAGCATAATGCAGCATAGATAACTCCTTGAGTGTTACATGTATATTTCCCAGTTATTCTTATGTGGGAGTTGTTGATTTTAATTTTATCTATATGTTTCACTAGGTGACACTGAGCACAAAACCCACACTTTTCATACCTGGAACCCCATTTTGTAGGGGAACATACCCTTGTTTCTTAACAGATTTTTAAAAGTAATTCCCCTCCTGAACACCATCCATGGTCTAGATCATATTTTTTTTTCTATTATACCATCATATCCCTGGAAAACTTTCCAGTTTTTATTCAAAATGTCTTGTATATTTTGATGGTCCACTGTAAATCTAGTAACAAAAGAACATTTATAATCCTTGTTTTTTAAATTATTTGAGTTAAGGGAATTTCAATTGTACAGATAGAAATAACTCCACTATTATGACTTAATAATGGTGTAATAATTCCCTTTTCTATCTTGGTATAAATCTCACTGAGGGAGTTCCCCAATAAATCTGATGGATATTCTCTGCATCTGAACATTGCTATAAGCTCATTACATCGAAAAAATGTAAATCATAATTTGTTTGTTACCATACGGGCAAGTCTAACTTACTGGCCCTTGACTAAGCCTTTCTTCACATGTAGAGGATGGTTACTGTGATAATGTAATAAGCTATTACTATAAGTAGGCTTCATATAAAGGTCACTAAAAAAATGTGAATTGGACTCCTTTTTATCACAACATCTAAATAGTTTAATGCTGTCAAAACTGTTTGAATACGTGAATTAAAAAAAATCAGTAGTGCTATTAATATAGGACATGAAATCTTGAATGTCTTTAACATCACCAGGCCATAAAAAAACAAATTATCTATATAACGTAAATATAAACTCTGTTTCAATATATAGGGAGAGTTAAACAAAAACTTCCTTTCCGACCAGAAAAGCAAGCACAAACCACTTCACAAACTAGGAATGACAAAAGATGAGCAACGGCAAACAATCCCAAAATAGGCTGGTTTAATATATTAAGTTAGCAAAAAACGCTTTTGGGGAGCCCAATGTCTCTCCTTCCTCAGACAAAATTTACAAACAACTACCTACCATATTTATACAATGTGATTTCAATTATGCAATCAGGTTTAATTGAATAAATACAGCGTAATAAACAAAAAACAATAAGTTAACTAAAAAACTTAATAAATAAATGTTACAACACATTATTCCTGTTCACTAACAAAATATATATGTGTATGTGTGTACATACACATTCATAACTAATCTAATTAGAACATACTTTAAAAAAAACTTATTAAAATAATTAATGACAGATAATAAACCCCTCAAAAGCTTACCATCTTAAACTTTAAAATGGGGAGCATTCCCACACTTACTTAATCTAACCAAATTCATATTAGAAAAATAAGCAAATTATATTTCTCTGACAATTTACACAATCGTAGTAACATATAACTTCCTTTCCCACATTAACGTGAAAATATTTGCAAAAATGGGGGCACATATGGCCCCCATTGCTACCCCTGTTTTCTGAAGGAAATACTTCCCTCAAAAAAAATAAAGATGTTTTTTAACATAACTTCCATGAGTGTAACAAGTATAACCACCTGGTCATTGTGGAATAGCGAACTTTTATATAAAAATTCTTCAAACCATTCAATACCCACAGAATGTGGAATGGAATTATACAGATTGACAACATCAACAGTTAAAAACATAGTTTTTTTTACCATGTTGCAAGTTGTTGAATTTACTAAGAAAATGCCAGGAGTCTATGTATATATGTTCTTCCCCTTTTAACACTTCCTTTAAAGCACAATCAATGTATTTTCCCATGAACTGTGCTTCTGAACCATTGGCACTGACAACTGGTCTCATAGGAGGGTCTGTTTTATCCTTGTGTATCTTTGGAACGCTAACCACTGCACCACCGCGGGCTGCCAAATGTTCTCTAGCACAGACTTTCCTTCTCTCAACGTTACTTTTTGCAGCCCCTACTCTCACCAATAATCAGTTCAATCTGTTAGCTAAACTTGAAACCACCTACAACAAAATAGCCAGATTCACTGCCAGCCTTCCCTATCACTCTCACCACTGCATAGCTTTAAAAACCTACAATGGCTTGAGCTCCATTACCAACACCTTCTTCCCCAACTCCACCTCATACACACTATCTTAAATCAATCCTCCCTCTGCCCTGCCCTCACTGACCTCATCACTTTGTATTCACCTAAGTGTAACCTATGCAGCACAAACCTACATCTCTTAGAAATCTACAAACCCAATAAAAATATTGGCAAACTTTTGTACAGCCACTCCATGGTCAGTGCCTGGAACAAATTTCCTCTTTCTCTAAAAACAAGTGGCAACTTCCTTAACTTAAAAAAACTTCTAAAAGACTTATTTACTAATTCCTGGGCCTGTCCTTGTCCCATTCCCACTTAAACTACTCCTACTCCGTCTCCTCTTCCCCTTCCCCTCTCAGCTGTCACACTTTACCACAACTACCCATTTAAGGTCTTTATGATACTCTACCAACCTTAAATGTCTCTCTGATGGTAATTGTTAGATAGAATCTAACATTTTATATACTTAATATGTACCATGGTTGTTTAAACCCTCGATATTACTCTTGTATTCTAACACGTTCAGTTATAAGTTGTATTCTGTTTCTCCTGTGTATATAAACTTGTATGTTAAAATTGTATGATGATTTGTTTTTGTATTTATCTATGGAGCTTTTCTCCTTGGGTCTCTGATGAAAACGGGCTATGCAGCCCAGTAGGACTAACCCGGTTGGCAAATGTCAAATAGAAAATTCCACTGTGTTCTGCATTTAATACACTGATCATTGAGAATAATGTCCCATTCAGTATGTACATTTTCAAACACTTAACACAATGTGAATGACCACAGTACTTTCTCACCAACAAAATCCAGGGCCTAAATCATAAAAACTGCATTGACCATCTCAAAGCCTTGCCCCTCTTTGTGGTATCATACAGGCAACTAAGGGACAATCTCTGCATCACATACATAGTCTCAAAAGACCCTATCCTGTCAGTTCAACTGTACATACACAAGTCCAATGGTGGCATAAACACTCACTCAAAATATCTTAATCTCTTTTATACCATAAATAGAACATGTTAGAGGGATTAATTCTTTTCAATCATCTTTTCTCTTCAAGCAAAGTACTTCCCCTATGCTATAGGTGTGGGAGGATGGCCTAATGGTTAAGCTGTTTGCCTTATAAACAGAAGGTGCAGGGTTTGAGTCTCACAAGGTATAATTGGCTAGGCTTAAAATGACTCGCAAGGGCAGTTAGTCTAGTATTAATCTATGAACCTATATATACACGGCACTTTGGGAAATCTCACTTGTAGAAACTCTAACAAACCAATATCAAAAAAACGTTGATCATGCAAATCTTGTAACATAAGATCAGTTTTGTGATACGAAAGGTTAATAAAACTCTTGGATACCTCTTCATATACCATATCATCTAGTAACAAAGCATTTATTCTATTATTATAATCTTGTTTGAACATCACAACAACCCCTCCCCCCTTGTCGGGTTTTATGACCCGTATGAGCTTGTCACTGACACGTTTCATAAGTAAACCCTTTTTGTTTTTAGATAAGTTGTAAGTAAAATTATCATTACCATTAAATAAAGCTCTAAAGTCCAAATCACACATTTTCTCAAAGAAAGCTAAACAATTAACAAGGGGTTGGTTGTATAAGCTTTTTTTAAGTAAAGTCAAGTTGCTCTCCATGTTCGTCATTTGGTCAAACATCACCTTAAAATTTAAGCTCCTACGAAAAACTTTCAAATCTAAAATGACTTCTACCAGGCTAGAATGCCTAGCGGGTACAAAATTGAACCCTTTACTCAACAGATTTGCAATATCTGCTTCGAATACTTGTGTAGTAAAATTGTAAACAAAGTCACCTTTGTCATTAGAAATGCTGATAGGAAGTTCTTGTAAAGTCTCCACTCGTTCACTGTTTTCTTGTAATGGAAAAAAGTCAAATCCACTTTCTCCATACTCAGGGGACAATTTCCACATTAGAAATATTAAGAATGTTGTAGTCAGCTTCCTCTACCGGGACATTAAGGTTTGAAGCAAACCCTCCACTGTGTCTATTTTTATGTTTTCTCCCACCCCTCCTACTGCCATGTCTAAAGGGTGGTCAGAGCTCCGCTGTTTTTGTGGGTCATGTGAGTCCCATGGCACTCACACACTCTGTGTCCGTAGCTGGGGATTCATCAGCAGAGATACTGCTGTATGTATTGACCATTTTTCTAAGAACAGACCTTGGTCTTTTCCTGTTGGTCCCCCCATGGGCCTATTGGTGTCAGAAAAACCTGACATTTTTTTTGAGTGTGAAAGGGTTTACCCCTTTGATAATCTGTCAAATCCCTTTTGAACGTTCATATTTTCTTATCCTTAATTTGTTTCTTAAAGGCAAAAAGCTCCCTTGTAAGCTTATTGAGGCAAGTAGAATATTGAGGTTGGCCCTCATATATTTTTAATGCCTTAGACATTTTTTTCATTTCCTCAGTATTCACATCTATCATACGTTCATAATAGGAACTTAAAATGCGAACAAATGACATGGACTCATTTTGTTGAGCAAGGCTCCACTCTTGCAACAACAGATCATCCATCTTACCCACCAGGGGCTGTATTTTCACCCTAAGCCCTCTTGGTGTGATATCTTTGTTTTAGTAAGCTTTAAAAAGCTTAAGATGCCAGATATTTGTAATGTTTTTTTTCCTTCCGATTTTTTATATCAACTGCCAATTTTGTCAAAAGTTGCAATATGATGTTCAAACAACAAATCATCACTAAGTGTCTTATCTAAATCTGACAGTTCCTTATGTAGAACTTCTATGGATTTGTGATTGTGTTTAATTAAGACACCCAGTAGCTCTAACCCCTGCCGGTCAAACAGGGCAATAAGTTCTTGATGTAAAGGAGAGTCTGCTAAAAGCCCTGTTGGGTATTTCCAATGTCTAAGTGCTTTAGGTACAGTGTTATTTTTAATGCATTCCATAAAATATGCATTCTCCAACTGTAATTTCCTACATTTAAGCATTTTGTTTTCGAAGATAGTTAAAGACTGTTGGAACGTACATGTACCTTGTGCATTACTACCAGTGTTGTTGAAACTGAAATCCTTTTGAAACCAGCCATTTATGTTGTAATTTGAAATAAGTTGGGCAGGTGAGCTCTGATGAAAACGACCAGTTGAAGAGTTACCACGTGCATGCATCCTAGGTCCTATAGAGGTGTTTGTTGCTTGAGTACCATCCAGAAGGCCATCTTCCCTGTTTCCATTCGGGACATTTGAATAAAAACTGGCAAATTTTCCAGGGATATGATGGTATAATAGAAAAAATAGGATCTAGACCACGGATGGTGTTCAGGAGGGGAATTACTTTTAAAAATCTGTTAGAAAACAAGGGTATGTTCCCCTACAAAATGAGGTTCCAGGTATGAAAAAGTGTGGGTTTTGTGCTCAATGTCACCTAGTGAAACACATAGATAACATTAAAATCAACAACACCCACATAAGAATAACTGGGAAATATACATGTAACACTCAAGGAGTTATCTATGCTGCATTATGCTCAGAATGCAAAGGTTTTTACATTGGAAAAACCAAAAGGAAGCTCAAGGAAAGAATGTATGAGCACACAAGGGACATAAAAAATCACAACACTAATAGTGCTTTATTTAGACATATAGAAAAATATCCTCAACATAGTTTCAAGTTTGTTGTTATAGAAAAAGTACCCCAAGACCCTAGATGTGGACCATGGGAAGACATACTAGACTTTAAAGAACTTTGTTGGCAAATCAGACTGAACGTGCATATAAAACCTGGGTTAAATGATGGTATTAGTCTTAGCAGTTATTTAAAACTGCGTTCTTATGTTATTTAAGAATAAGTTTCATGAATCATATATCAATGCATGTTTTTTTACTTTATGTAATATGTTTGCTGCACATAACATTTTATATTTAGGTTGGGAAAGACAATATAGTGTTTTGTATTTGTGAGTCATCACTTGTGAGTAGATTGATGCTGGGTATTGATTGGATATTTTAACCACATGACTTGATTTTAAGCATTATTTAAACATTTTTTTAGAATGGATTTATTCTGAAGAAGTCATTTGTTACACGCTGATGAAAGCGCTAAATGAATGAAAAATTGGTGCAAGGATGTGATTCTTTCTGGATTTGGTTTTATCTTTGCTGTCATCAATTCCCCTAATGATGTAGACATCCTCCAAGAGGGTCTCACCCAAACAAATAACT
This sequence comes from Protopterus annectens, assembly GCF_019279795.1. NCBI lineage: Eukaryota > Metazoa > Chordata > Ceratodontiformes > Protopteridae > Protopterus > Protopterus annectens. The sequence goes on from NC_056739.1 coordinate 1,917,143,082, forward strand.
AGTGCCAGAAACATGGTCTCAAGCTGAATACAAAAAAATGCATCATCATCTCCTTTGGGGAGAGTGACCATCTCAAAAATTATCACATTAATAACAACATCCTAAGCACACAATCAGTTGTGAGGGATATGGGCATCCAGGTTGATATCAACCTGACGTTTGACCACCATGTTGCTTCCATTGTACGGAAATCTTTCTACAGGGCCTATCTTATAAGTAAGAGTATCTCATCCAGGGACAAGAAGGTCATAATATCCCTGTATTCTTCCCTTATAAGACCCATTATTAACTACAACACCCCTTTCGGCATGTACCTCGCAAAGCACATGCAACAGCTGGAGAGACCACAGAGGTTCCTCAGCAGGAGAATCCAGGGTCTCAAACATCTATCCTACACTGGCAGCCTAAAAGTCCTGTCCCTCTACTCAGTTTCATACAGACTCCTCAGAGGTGACCTCTGTCTGGCATACCAAGCAATCTCAGACCTCACCTTGATGGGACTGCTGCATATCCACAAGTCAAGCTCCACTTGAGTAACCCACACGTGTGACCTCAGTCTGGTCTGTGACATCAATAGGACTTGTTGGCAGGACAGATTTGTGTCCCAGAAACTCCCTCATCTGTGGAATAGAGTCCCTCTCCACGTCAAGCAGAGCACCTCATTATCCCTTTTTAAGTACAACCTGGATAACTGGATGGGAAACAGAAAATACACCCCTGGGATTCCACCTGTGACCCTGCTGGACTGGGGCATCAGGTGCTGAATTGGCTAAACATGGACTAAACTCTTGGCTAGGCTTATAAGGGCCTCAGAGCCAATAGCCTAGCAATTTCCTAGGATCCTATGATCCTAAGAATAAACAAATAAGTGTATCATGGCTTAACAAATAAATTAAATGTGAAATGCATAAAAAGAGGTACTAATATGAAATAGAAAGGGATCCTAGCTGGAGGAATCAAAATATATATAATGAAATGGTAGTAAAAGCAAAGGCTAAAAGTGAGTATGATCTCTCCTTGGGCTCACGTGTTATATAATAAAATGTCTTTTTTTAAACATGTAATATGATATAGGAAAGACTGTTACTAATATGTGTATAAAATGCTAAGCAATATGTGTATAAAATGCTAAGTAAAAAAGTTATTTGTCTTTTCTACATGTATAACAAATGTCTTGAAGTCAACTGCATGTTACATTGTTAAGAATATACAGCACAGACAGGTATTCTAAATATGAGATGGAGGTGGAAGTCTTATCAGTAACTGTTGCCAATGTCAGTGATGTTAAAATATCAATGTACTTTTTTCTGTTTTTTTTTTTCCTTAACCGACAGCAAACTTCTACAAATTGTGGACACCTTGTCTGCAGACATAGGTAATAATTCAAGAAATGACTGAACCATGAATTCTGAGGTACTTATATGAAGAAACACTAAAATTAGTACTTAAAGAACTGGCAAGTAGTTCAGTGCAAGTAAATGAAGTCTGTTATATTGAAGAGAATACAAGCAAATGCATTCCTACTAGTAACAACCACCTCAGACTGAATTGTAACAATGCAAAGTCTATTCATTTAATGATAATCAGGGCACCTTTTCTTAGGGCTATAATTCTCTTAATTGAGAGTATCGTACAGTTTGGAATGCAAGTTCTAACATGCGTTGTCAGCACGATTAAACTTTAGAATGGGTGAAGTACGTTGGCGCAGCGCTCTCTCTCTGGAGCACCTGCCCATATATGGAGGGGTAAGTTTCCTGTTTGGAAAATGTATATAGATGTGTCTGTTTGTTATGAGTTAAAAGGACTGGGGGTTAAATAATGAAAATGTGCGCTTTTGGTTTGTTTTTGAATTTTTTATTAAAACAAAAAAGTCTGATAAAATGTGACATGGGTCTAAACAGAAGTTAAAAAGGTATATCTATATATGTTAAGCCTGCCAAACACTAATGCATTTATGTAAGCTGCAAACTGGAAATATATAGTTAAAAAATCGTCATGTAGAATACGTGAAAGTAATATCATGAAATGTGTATGGCATTGTAGGTATGGACAATGAGGAAAGAGGTATTGAATTCTATTAAGACATGAAGTGGAGACACACTTAGAAATGAGCATGTGAATTTGGCAAAGATAGTAAAGCAAATAACAATTCTGAAATCCTATCAGGGACAAAAGAGAAATAAAGAAATAATACTGATTGCAACAGGGGGTCCAATAGCGATAGAGGAAGGAAGGACAACAAGGGTAGATTTGTTATTATAAGGAGTCGTTGGCAGGAAGGAGGATTACATTGCCATGTATTTATATTCTACCTAAAGTTCTATTAAGGAGGTTAAGAGAATTGTGGGAGAGGTAATTAGCTTCCAACAGGGAGTACTTTTAATCGTTGGGGACTGGAAACTGGTATTCAATAGTGAAGATGACTTGGGGGGCCTAGAAGGGAAAATGTAACAAAATATTTTTTGAAGAAATATATGAGACTGTCTTGGAATAGAATATGTGAAATTACTAGCAGAAATATGTGCAGAATTTACATATTATTCTCCAAGGTGTACTAACTGGGCTAGATTGGACAGAAACTATATTTCACAACAGGATGAGTACTTAATTGACAGTTTTGAAACCTATCCAGTAACTATTTTAGTCAATAAAGAGCAAGATAAAGACACAGGGTAATCAAGTAAAAATGAGGTTTCAGTGCTGTACTATTTACCTATTGAAAAGAGCAGATTTTAAGGAATGGGTAGTGAAAACTCTGAGGGTTACTAGGGGAATGCACAAGTTTATTTAGAAGGGATAGGTGTAGAGTGGGATCAAATGAAAATATATGGAAATATTGTAGAAATGAGACAGAAAGAGTTACATGAAAGAAGTAGTGGCAATTATTTAGAGGAATTATCAAATTTCAAGTACTGCAGATGAAGGGGTGTTGCCAAGGTAAGGGAGCCTATAATGAGAAAAATAACCAGGGACACCATAGAGGTATTAAGAGATATTTGGGAAATTCTATGAAAAATCTGTATAGAGAAGAGAAATAGGAAGAAGCAGGAAGACACAGATTGTAACATTTTAGAAGAATTAAACATGCCAAAGTTAGTAGAGGATAAGGCTCAAGATATCATAACAAAGATGAGAGAGGATGAGATATAAATGGCGATATATAACCAATCAAGAGAGACGTCTCCAGAAACAGGAAGTATTCCTGTGCAAATTTGAAAGTTACGAGTGAAAAACATGATAAATATCTGGAAGTTTATGTTTAACAGTGTTTTAAAAGGAGGGGCAATGCCAGCGTCTTGGGAGAAAGCTGTGGTGACTGTACTTCTCAAGAGGGCAAAACCTCTTTAAATCCAATGTCACATAGCCCAGTTTCAATTCTGAATCATGATTATAATGCAGTTATGTCTACACTGGCTAAGAGACTGGCTAATGTGCTGCCAAAACTGATAGATATGGATCAATATGGTTTTGTGGAGGGAAGACAAACATTTGGCAATATTATCAAAATGACGGTGATCCAACAGAAAGCAGAGTGCAAGTACACCCCCATTATTATTGGTGGTTCTTGATTATGAGAAGGCTGGGATTTTTTTTTTTTTGTAGGACAATCACAGCATTTGTATTGCCTTACAGAATAATGGGGTTGCTTAGGAAGATATATATGAAGAGTCAGAAGGAAGGATCAAGATGTTAGGGTTCCTCTCTGTTAAGCTGGGTTGGAAGAGATGAACCAGGTGGGGTGTCCGCTTTCTCCTTTATTTAGGTTCATAGGTTCATAGGTTCATACTAGGCTATCTGCCCAAGGGCATTTATAAGCCTAGCCCATAGTTATGTGGCTTTCGCCACCCCTTTAGTTTGAATAAAAACTATGCCTATCATTTTGCTGTGCCTCTGTCAAGCAGTGACACTGAAGTAATCCCTGGGGTATATCTGCAATCTCCCATCCATTGGTCAAGATTCCTCTTGAACAAGGCCAGAGAGGTGCTCTGCCTCACATGTACCGGGATTTTGTTCCACAGCATAGGGAGTCTCTGGGTGATGAATCTGTCCTTCCAGCACGTTCTATTTATAACCGTGTCAAGGTTTAAGTCTCCCGCCCTTGTGGTTCTGAGGGATCTAGATTTTTGAGGTGAAGCATATTCATCAAATCTGGGTTTGACATGGCCTTATATGTCAGGCACAGGTCACCTCTGAGCAAGCGGTATGAGACTGAATAGAGCTGGAGTTCTTTCAGTCGGGCAGCATAAGACATATTTTTGAGACCCTTTATCCTTTTGGTGAGGAACTTTTGGGGCCTTTCAAGCTGCAGCAGGTGTCTGGTCAGATACATTCCGAACGGGTTATTGTACTCAATCATAGGTCTAATGAGTGATGAGTACAGGGGACGATGACCTCCCTTGATCTAGATGTGAATCCCTTCATGATCAGGTGGGTGATATAGAAGGTTTTCCTAACTACTTTAGCAACATGAGTGTCAAGCGAAGGCTACTGTCAACCTGGGTCCCCAGATCTCTGATGACTTTTTCTGTGCTCAGTGGATTGCCACCTATATGGTAGCTAGGGGTAACCTTGTTTTTCCCGAAGGGTATGACTATGCATTTTTGGCGTTTAACTTCAGGCCATGGCTCTGGCACCAGTTATCCATTTCTGTGAGGCCCTTCTGGAGGATATCTGTGTCAGATGTGTTTTCGACTATGGCGCCCAGTTTGCAGTCATCTGCAAACTTTGTCAGCCATAACCCTCCTGTGTTTGCTTGTACTTCAGAAAAGTAGATGCCGAACAAGAGTGGACCCAGGACTGAGCCCTGTGGGACACCACTTGTGACAGGCTTTGAGTCTGACATGGCTCCAGCAACTCTGACCCTTTGGGTTCTGTCACTTAGCCAGTTTGCAACCCATCTTGTGATGTATTCAAGCTGATGAGTTTTTCGATGATACCTGAGTGGGGTATTGTGTCGAAGGCCTTTGCCAGGTCGAGGTAGGCTGTATGGACTGCCTTTCCCTCATCAATGGCCTTGGTGACTGTCTCGAAAAAGTCAACCAAGTTTAAGAGGCAGGATCTGCCTTTGACAAAGCCAAACTGGGTTGGATCCAAAGTCTGCAAGTTCCCTATGTCTTTATTTATGAGTTCCATTATGATCCTCTCCATGGCTTTGCAGATAAGGCTTGTCCAGCTAATGGGGCGGTAATTTCCAGAGTCTGTGGAGGCACCGCCCTTATGAAGTGGGACCACAGTCGCCGTGCGCCACTCCTTGGGTACGTATCCTGAGGTGAGGCTAAGATTAAACAGCTGTCCTAACTGTGGGTTTAATTCCTCGTTGAGTTCATGAAGCACACAGCTGGGGACACCATCCGGTCCCATGGATGCTGTGTTTTTTGCCTTAGTGAGGGCAGTTCTCACCTGGGCGTTGGAGATGTTTGGGGGGCTACAATCCTCTGGAATAGATATCTCTCCTTTTGGGGAGGGGAGAAGTTTGCACTGAACCTGTCAGCCAGTATGTTGGCAATGTGTGTAGGTTCAGTAATTTTCACATCATTTTGAACTAATTCTGAGCATATCTGGGAGTTTCCTCCTAGGTTTCTAACATAGCTAAAGAAGGCCTTATGATTCTCTTTAGAGTCCTTGGCAATTTTTCTCTCAAAATTTGCCTTGGATGATTTTATGAGAGCTCTTAGTTTTTTACTTATAATGATCAAAGGTGTCTTACCTTTCAAGGATTTTGCTCTATCTTGTAGCAGCTTCATCCTTTTGTTGTAGAGCTTGTTTATGGCTGGGGTCCACCAGACTGGACGCTTGCCTTTGGTACAGAGAGTCTTAGATTTGTTTGGGATTGCCTGATCCATGCAGTCCTGTAGGTGCTGGTAGAAGGCATTTGTAAGTGATTCAGTGGTTTGAGTAATGTTTACCACTGGCTCAGGGGCCTTAAAGGAGACCACACTAGTTTTTAGAAGTGTGAAATCGGCTTTTGAGAAGTTTTTCACTGTGGTCTTTTTGTTTCAGGTGGGGGCGGGATGAGGACCTCCAGCGAGATTAGTTTATGATCTGATCTCACCAGTGAGGGGTATACTTCCGGTGTTGAACATTTTGATCCCATGTTCGTGATGATGAGATCAAGTATGTTTTCTCCTCTTGTGGGGATGGTGACTAGTTGTTCCATGGCATTTGAGTTTATGAACTCCAGGAATCTTTGGGTTAGAGTGTTCGGGCTTGAGTAGTGTTCCCAGTCTATATTAGGGTAGTTGAAGTCACCTAGTATGATGGTGTTTGGAGATACATTTATCCCTCCAATGTTTTCAGGAAGGCCATGTGAGGTTCCTGAGTTTGAGAGGGTGGCCTGTAACATGCTACAAATTGCAGAGCAGTCTTGCCTATGGTTAATTGCACCTGGATGGTCTCCGATGCATCGTGCGTTGCCACCAACCTTGAGGTGTGGGTGTCCTTTATGAATATGGACACCCCTCCTTTCTTGGTGTTGTCCGGATTTTGGGGCCGGAACGCATGATATGAGGTGAAACCTGTTAGTGCTGGGGTGCTCTCAGGAGCCTTGAACCAGGTTTCTGTCACAGCACAGACATCAATGTTCTCCATATTGAGAAGGGCCTCGAGTGCGTGCATCTTGAGATTGAGACTTCTGGCATTGAGCAGCATTACCCTTAGTTTTTTTCCTTTTTGGTGTTCTAGGGTGGTAGGTTTAGAATTTGAGCCTTGCCTAAAAAAGGCACTATGGGGGTGGCAAGAGCCTTTGCCAATATCCGAAAGCCCAGGGGTGACAGGTGCAAGCCGTCCCTTGCGAAGCAGCGTGGCTTATCCAGCATGTCATCCCAGGCAGACAGACATTGGATCCCCTTTGAATGACACCAGAATTTAAGCCAATTATTAAAGCTGATCATCTTATCACTGTATTGTGGCATCATTCTAGGTGAAGGTAGGATACTGCTCAAGGTCAGGGTCATACCTGCCTGTGCTACATAATCAGAGAGCTCCTCGATGTCCCTTTTCATGTAGTCCAAGGAGGTACATCTCAGGTCGTTGACACCAGCGTGGACAATGACTGAGTCGTACTTGTACCTGCTGTTGAGAGACCTGAGTGCTTGCGTTATGTGGCGGATTCTAGCACCCGACAGGCAGCTTACTGTGACCTTCTCTTTACTCAGTCTGGTGAGCGGGACGTCAGTGTGTCTGACTATGGAATCATCAATGACAAGTGTGTCTGGCATTTTGTTTGGCCTTAAGGGCTGTGACTGTTTGACACTCTGACTGTGTGGTCTATGTGTTGCATGTGTTGGGTCGTGAGGTGGTAGTTGTTTGGGTGTCTGCTTTGGTGGCCTCTGCTGTTTTGGTAAATTTTTGATCAGAGCCTCCGAGTATGTCTTTGTGTGAGTATGTGTATGATTTGAAGTTGTGATGGTACTATGTGTGACTGGGTATGTATTGTGTGTGGTTACCTTCTCCTCCTGTCTGGTCTTGCCAGTCCTATGTTGAGAGAGCTCAGCCTCCAGTTTGGCCGTATAGTTGCATCTCTCGCATGTATTTGTGTTTTGTGGGAGAAGGAGAGGATTGTCTGTGTACATGAGGCAGTTGTAACATTGCCTCAATATTCCCAGGTTCACCAGTTGAGCTGGAGAGGACACTAGCAACTGATCCCTCGACATACTAGAAGTAGTAGATAAAGAGACTTTCAAAGGACTCCGGGGGAAGTGGGTTTTAGGCTGGTGGGGTACTATCTATAATAAGAGTGCTTTATCAAGGTGCAAGTACTGTAGGAGTAAGTGCTAGGCTTTACAGATAGAGAATAGTCTACTTGGGAATCAAGTAGAGATGAACTTTTCAGTTATAGGATATGCTGGTTAGATCAGCAGTACAGCTCGAGGAAGGTAGTTTTAAGGGAAAATTGGAAGTGTGGAATTTAGATGGCCCAAATAGTTTAACCTTGTTTAACCGCCGCTGCTCTTGTGTGCAACAGTGGTAACTCCGCTAAATCTCGGTTACGCGCGTTTAGCGTGTTTTATAGCAGGGGGCTGAAGGGAGCTAGGAATTGGCCCAAAACAACCAATGGACTACTAGTTTCTGGCTGAAACTTCACCAAATCAGACAAAAGGCGCTCAGTGCTTCCCACTCCCACTGGTAAGCAAAGAAACTTCCCTCCTTCCTAATAAGGCAATGGATCAGTAACAGGAACTAAAAACAAAGCCCAGGGATCAGCAACTCTGAAACTGGACTACTCTAGTTCAGTAAGGCGGGAAAACAAGAGATTTTTTTTGTTTTATTACAGAGACAAGGAAGAAAACAGACAGTAAATGCTATAAATGCTGTAAATCAGCTAGCGCACTTTAGTGTGTAGCCTACAGAAACAATTTGCAACAATTAGTAACTTAAAGTGCAATAAACAGTGTAAAATGCAGAAATCACTTAAAGTAGCAATAAAACAGGCGAAATGCAGACGCTAGCTTAAATAACAGTGGGAAAGCCACAAAAAATACTTATATCTGGTAGGAAGTCACTCTTTTAGCTCTCTGCTGCTTGGATCACTCTGCAGGCCACCACGAGGATCTGTGCTGAGTTGGTACAAGCTGGAAAACGCGTGTTTAGCGTGTTTTATAGCAGGGGGCTGAAAGGAGCTAGGAATTGGCCCAAAACGACCAATGGACTACTAGTTTCTGGCTGAAACTTCACCAAATCGGACAGAAAGGCTGCTCAGTGCTTCCCACTCCCATTGGTAAGCAAAGAAACTTCCCTCCTCCCTAATAAGGCAATGGGTCAGTAACAGGAACTAAAAACAAGGCCCAGGGATCAGCAACTCTGAAACTGGACTACTCTAGTTCAGTAAGGCAGGAAAACAAGAGATTTTTTTTTGTTTTATTACAGAGACAAGGGAAAAAACAGACAGTAAATGCTATAAATGCTGTAAATCGGCTAGCGCACTTTAGTGTGTAGCCTACAGAAACAATTTGCAACAATTAGTAACGTAAAGTGCAATAAACAGTGTAAAATGCAGAAATCACTTAAAGTAGCAGTAAAACAGGTAAAATGCAGTCGCAAGCTTAAATAACAGTGGGAAAGCCACAAAAAATACTTATATCTGGTAGAAAGTCACTCTTTTAGCTCTCTGCTGCTTGGATCACTCTGCAGGCCACCACGAGGGTCTGTGCTGAGTTGGTACAAGCTGGAAAACGCATGTTTAGCGTGTTTTATAGCAAGGGGCTGAAAGGAGCTAGGAATTGGCCCAAAACGACCAATGGACTACTAGTTTCTGGCTGAAACTTCACCAAATCGGACAGAAAGGCTGCTCAGTGCTTCCCACTCCCACTGGTAAGCAAAGAAACTTCCCTCCTCCCTAATAAGGCAATGGATCAGTAACAGGAACTAAAAACAAAGCCCAGGGATCAGCAACTCTGAAACTGGACTACTCTAGTTCAGTAAGGCGGGAAAACAAGAGATTTTTTTTGTTTTGTTTTGTTTTTTTACAGAGACAAGGAAAAAAAACAGACAGTAAATGCTATAAATGCTGTAAATCGGCTAGCGCACTTTAGTGTGTAGCCTACAGAAACAATTTGCAACAATTAGTAACTTAAAGTGCAATAGACAGTGTAAAATGCAGAAATCACTTAAAGTAGCAGTAAAACAGGCGAAATGCAGTCGCTAGCTTAATAACAGTGGGAAAGCCACAAAAAATACTTATATCTGGTAGAAAGTCACTCTTTTAGCTCTCTGCTGCTTGGATCACTCTGCAGGCCACCACGAGGATCTGTGCTGAGTTGGTACAAGCTGGAAAACACGTGTTTAGCGTGTTTTATAGCAGGGGGCTGAAAGGAGCTAGGAATTGGCCCAAAACGACCAATGGACTACTAGTTTCTGGCTGAAACTTCACCAAATCGGACAAAAAGGCCGCTCAGTGCTTCCCACTCCCACTGGTAAGCAAAGAAACTTCCCTCCCTCCTAATAAGGCAATGGATCAGTAACAGGAACTAAAAACAAAGCCCAGGGATCAGCAACTCTGAAACTGGACTACTCTAGTTCAGTAAGGCGGGAAAACAAGAGATTTTTTTTTTTTTTTTTTTTTTTACAGAGACAAGGAGAAAAACAGACAGTAAATGCTATAAATGCTTTAAATCGGCTAGCGCACTTTAGTGTGTAGCCTACAGAAACAATTGGCAACAATTAGTAACTTAAAGTGCAATAAACAGTGTAAAATGCAGAAATCACTTAAAGTAGCAGTAAAACAGGCGAAATGCAGTTGCTAGCTTCCCTTATACTTAGAGATAGTAGCAAAGAAAATAAGGAACTCATAATGTCAAGGCAATAACTGGTACCGTACTCTAGAAAATATATTTTGTATTTGATAAATCAAAAAATATTTCAATGGTGTGGAACATTTTGAGACACTTTCTATGTTTTTTTTTCAGGATATTAAACAAATGAGGATAAAACAAAGGCCATAGTAGTAACCTATGTTCCCACACATGAACTGGTTCAGCAATACCCATATTTATTGGAATATGAGAAGATGAAGTATTTCTGTGCTTGGATAAAAAAAAGGTTTCTATTACGGCAGCTAAGGATATATGGGGAAAGCCTAAACAAAAGATAATACAAAAAGTGAGAAGATGGAAGTTGTCGAAGATGGATATGGATAATAAGGTACAAGCAGTGAAAATATTTTAGTCCCTTTAGCATTGTATATGGGTCAGGCTTATTTTTATCAATCAGAGAAGTTATGGACCATGATTAATAAAGAATTGAAGACATTTATTTGGGAGGGAAAGAGGACAGGAGTTATTTGGGATAATTTGTTTCTTACCACAGAACTAGGTAGTTTAAGGTTACCAGAATTGAAGGGATATTTTAGAGCTATATGGTTAAAGCTCATATACACAACACATGTGGAAGGCCACAGATAGTACTGGAAAGAAATTATATTGAAATAGGAAGGGGTCATAAAATAAGGAAAGAGTTGGAATTTGGATGCTGGCACTTAAGGAGAACAGTGACAAGCATACATAATATTATATGTACAAAATACAGGAAGTATTTTGAGAACTAATGAACAGAGGCAGCTCCTAATTGCTTTATCCAGTGTGTGGGTCCCCTCAAGCTATCTATAGTATGATCCCAGTTATTCTCTTTAGGGTTAATATATAATTATTGACCAAGGGATGGGTAAGGCCAATCTATAACCAAATGGGATAAGTTACTTGGAGCACAAAAAGGGAAAATAGCTAAGTTTAAAATGGCCTATGAAACTATGAACCTATGAACTAAGCCAACATATGAATAGATGAAAATGTATTTTTCCAATAGAGATGGCTATAAGTTGGGACAGAAAATTGGCAAAAGGGAGCTGGAATTTACTGACAAAAAATTAGGAAAGGAACCAAGGTATTGGAATCAAATAGCTTGGGAAGAAAAGTCATAGAGTAGGATGAGGCCACGGAGAAGTTTGGACTGCATGTCAGAGACTGTTATCAATTTCTGGTAGGGAAGAGAGAGTATATGTATAGATATAGAGACAGGTATATGGAGTGTTAAATGAAAGACCATCGCTGGCTAAGTTTATAACTGAGTCTAGAATAGAAGTTGTGGCAAAAAAGGGATAATTAGTAGGGCATATAACATAATGAGTGGTAAATATAAGAATTAATCATAAGAGACTGGAGAATGTAAAAGCAGTATACAAACAAAACAAAAAAAAAAAAACAATGAGATGATATTTAAATTGCTTCTGAGTATGTAACAAAATCAAGAAGGTTTAGGCTTTTTGTATAGAAGTGTTTGCATAGGTATTTTATACCCCAGGTAGACTTCAAGAGCATCTTTCCACAGGTAGACGGCATTTTCTGGAGGTATAATGGGAAAGAGAGGGATACCTGAAAACATTTTTTTAATGTAATGAGTTAATAAAGTTTAGAAATTCCCTACAGATTACATTGCTAGAAATGTTGAGACAGTAAAATATTTTAATTGAGGAAATGATTCTTTTGATCCAGGATATAGAAACTGAACTACATAAACACAGTAAGGCCAAAAAGCAATTACTAGAAAATGAAAACCAAAAGCAAAACTAACAGCAAAAGAACTGTTGAATGTTGTAAATGAGATAAAAGAAGGAGATAGTATATGTAGAAAAAGGAAGGTGCAAACTATTTAGATTTAAATGGAATCTGTAGGAACAATGCATGCCCTATTTCTTAAGAATGTCACAGAGAGCAGGAAGCAAGAGGAGGGTCAGGACAGGAAACTGGGTATAGGGATGGTAGTGAGAGCAGGCAAGCAAACACAGAACACTGACAGAGATCAATGAGATAGTTGCTGACACAAAAGGGGGAACAGCACAATGAAGCAACTCAGACAGACAGAGGGGGAAGTCAATGATTGAGGGGACTGGACTACAAACAACAGAGACAGATGAAACACATAGAAGTGGAACACGGTGACAGGGAATAAGATGGGTACCTGGCTCCCTTCCCTGAACCCAGACAGAGGTCAGTCCCCTCTGAAACTACTCTGTCCACTGGATCCTGCCTCTTTTGCTACATTGGGCAAAGCCAGACAGTGGTGCAACTTTGGTAGTCACACAAATACATTCTTCAGGTGGTCAGAGCACATGTCAAGCTGCCAGTCTGTCAGTGCTATCAATACTTATTCCAACTCTTGTCAGGTAACAAACTGAGACCTACCAGTGGCAACATCAGAGGGTATGACAACACCTCCTCTAGGTAACAGACCACCATAGGCTGCAATGGAACCCTCCAGGTCACCTTTTGCTTGGTGACTTACATCACCCCACAAAGAGGCAGCCCTGGTGGCAAATGGAAACCTAGCAAGAAATGGTAGGACAGGACAACTGGCAATCACAGTCACACCACAGACACAGCTGTGGCTGACACTGTATAAAAGACTATTGTATGGGGGGGGGGGGGTGAACAACAAACATCAAAATAATATATAAAAGAAGGATAGTGAGAAACAGAGAAGCACACATAAGAAAAGCATTAGTAACAACTCCTTGTATAACCACCAGAAAAAAAAATTGCTAGAGAAATATGATACCATTGTGAATCCCATTTTGATAAAGTGTGCACTTAACTGAATTAAATTTCACTTTTTGTGAAAAGTGCATCAAGTATTTCCTGGCTATTTTTTGGTGAATAAGGAGAATATTTTTGGTTATTGGATTTTTGGTTGTTGTTTCAGGTATGCAGTGCTATGGGGAGGATATTTTTGATCTGGCAGATGTCCATACAAGGTGAAATCACAGTAGGTGAGACACAAGGAGCATTATCCATGTGTGTTACCAATTCACCCTATGTGTATGAGGGAGCACAATCTGGGTGGTGATCCTGTAGAAAAAAGGTTCCCTATTATGTGTTAGAAGATGCAAATGTTCCAATGCGTCTTTACCGAACTTACAAAAGTGAAAATTTAAAACTGCGAAGGGGTATATAAGCAATTTCTTTCCCTGGGAAAGAAATTGCTTGGCCGCCTCCGTTACTTTGCCATTTTCCCCACTGTAGTGTGATCTTGGAGTTGGTATATTTAGTTAGGGGGTGTGGGGGGTTTAGTTTGTAGTGATGTGTTTTTTTTATTGGGCTAAGCGATTTCTTTCCCAGGGAAAGAAATTGCTCATATTCCCCTTGGTTGTTTTGCATTTTCCCTCTTGTCAGTTCAATAAAGACGCATGTGAAATTTTGCATCTTCGACGATATAATAGGGACCTGAAGAAAAGGGTGCGGCTGGATGCCTTCACTGCTATGAATTATGTTAAAATGACAGGGAAGGACATGCTGGGCATGACCAATTGTTCACAGGTTGCAGAGCAGCATGTAGACCATGCCATTGTGTTATGGGAATGACATTAAATGCAGTGGCCTAAATATAGGCAGTTGTCAGCATATGGTGGAGATGTAGCATGATACATACCACTCAGTAGGACAAGACAGAAAAGACAAACAGCTAGTACACCTTGGGTATGCTGTATGTTTCAGGCACTACAGTCAGCTTAGTTTGTGGCAGTGCATACAGAATATTTGTAAATTTGGATTGTGCTTCTTGTACAACTGGCAAGGCTATGACACTATAAAGAGCATGGTAGGAGGGAAATCCACAGCTTTGTGAAAAGAGTGTTACACAGTCAGGAAAAACAACAACAAACATCAAATGTATATATAAAGGAAGGACAGTGAGAAAGAGATTAGCACCAATGAGAAAAATGTTATCAAACTCAAAATGTAAACCAACTGTAACTGAATACGGTAAAGATTACAAAGGAATTACAAGTAGGATCTTTAGAAAACAGAATGAGCAAATTACATAGAAACAGATGGAATTTGTGGGAATAATACATGCAGAATAATATTTATGGTTGGAGCTTAAGCAAAGGCAGCAAATGAGCTATTTATGTAATGTTGAAGTATGAAAACTGTTACAAAGAAAACCTATATATAGACGTATGCATGAAAATAAAATGGAAAGTGTCACTATGGCTTGTTTTAGTTCTAGGTGATTTGGTCATGAACATTAATGTCACCAAAAATGGGCATGGATACTCGCTGGTGATAAGTGTGGTGAGGACCTGGCCTACTGTGAAGTACGCCAAGGACCCATGTAATAGCATGTTCACCATGAAAGACATTAGCCCTTGTTCAATAAGCTATTGACCAGATGGTATCCAATTGACCATCTTAGGTTACCAGGGACAGTTCTGTTGAGCGAAAGCTGGACTTAAATCAGCCTGCCAAACATGAATTAAGGACTACTATACTCAATATAGACTGACTGATAGGATACAGCTTGGAAGTGGATGATGTGATGGTAGGGAGAAGGAGGATGGACATCCTCTGTATCCAGGAGACAAGATACAAGGACAGCGCAGTAAAGCTACTTGGCTTGTGATCCACAGTCTACTACTCAGGTGTAAGACAGCCTATAAATGTTGTGCGAATTGTGTGCGGGAGAGGCTTCAGAAGACACTGAGTGATGGCATCAGAATTAGTGACAGACTCATGACAATCAGACTCCAGTATAAAGATAGGGCATTATTCATAATCTCAGCCTATGCCCCACAGTAGGGTTGTGATAGTGAGGAAAATAGAGCATTTAGGCAATTGCTGCTGGTCCTACTACATAAAGCAGGACAACATGAGTCAGTGTTGATCATGAGGGACCTGAATACACATAATAACACACAGAACAAGATATGAGAACTGCTTGAGTCCACATGGTGAGGCAACAGGAATAAAGAAGGAGAGACCATCCTAGACTTCTGTCTGGCAAATGGCTTGATGGTGGCCAGCACATGGTTCAGCAAGAGAGACAGACACAAGATCACATACAAGAGTGGCCAACATGCAACTCAGGTAGACTTCCTCATTATAAGGAAAGGGCACTGGGGTAGAGTAGGTGCAAAGTCATCCCCAGTGAAACAGTTGTCCCACAGCATAAACCATTGGTTGCCACAGTTAGCTCAAGCAGTGGTCAGAGAAGGCTCTAAGGTCAACAGAGACCAGGCTGAAGACCTGTATGTTGACTGTAGAGAAAGCACAAGATATCAAGGAAATACTCAGGGCTGTAGCACCTCAGGAAGAAGAGGAAATGAGTGTAGTTGAAAAAGAATGGCAGCGCCTCTAAACAGCATGTGTGAAGACTATAGAACAGATATGCAGCTTTGCAGGATATGGATATAAGGTATATTAAGAAAGTTTATTAATGGAATGCAGATGTCCAGGAAGTCATGAAAAGTAAGGCATGCAGGAAAAAAGTGAGAAATAGAAAAACATGGACCAGACTAAGAAGGAATAGTATTTGGATAACAAAGAGTTTAACAGAACAGTTGCAATGCGAAGAACAAGGCATGAGAAGCATCCTACCAGCTTCTGGAAAGTGTCTCAGTAGATGATACAAAGAGTATCCATCAGACTGCAAGGCAAAGACATGGATACAGAAGATAGTCATCAGACACCATTCGTAAGGGATACCAGCAACATCCTGCTCACCAGTCCACAGGACATCAAAGGCAAATAGAGGAAGTACTTCCAGCAAACTCTGAATGAAGATAGCCCCACAGAAGTTGTACTGCCCCATACACAGCATACAATGAAAGAAGAAAAAGTGCCCACGTTTGAAGAAGTAAGAACAGCACTAAGGAAAATGAAGTCAGGGAAACCAGCAGGCTTAGCTGAGGTCACGGAAGATATGATCAAGATGTTGTCTGAGTTCAGAGAGAAATTACTCCAGAAGGTACTAATAACAGTACAGAGAGCAAGGGGTATCCCAGATGACTGGAGAATAAGCATTCTAGTGCCAGTGTATAAGAATAAAGTGGACATTCACAATTGTGGGCAGTATCGCAGAATCAAGCTCCTGTCACACTACATAAAAGTCTAGAGAGGGTGATTGATAAACAAATATTCAGAGCAGCAGAAAGCAGGATGGAAGATGAGCAGTTCAGATTCAGCTCAGGATGCAGTACAACTGACCCAATGTTTACAGTAAGACAGATAGTTGAGAAGAAACTAGAGTTGTGGAAAGAGTCTATCCGGCCATTCCTAGACAAAGAGAAAGCATATGACCAGGTCCCAAGAAAGTCAATTTGGGCAGTCCTGTGATGGTTCAAAATCCCAGAAACATTGGAAGAATTGATGCAGACTATGTATAAGGACCCAATGACATAAATACAGACAGTGCTCAGTCTCCTAGCGGGGGGCCCAATGGGAGTGGGTGTATATTAGGGTTCATCGCTGAACTGACTGCTGTTCATAGTGGTAATGGACTACATTAGCAAAG
Source organism: Protopterus annectens (assembly GCF_019279795.1). Lineage (NCBI taxonomy): Eukaryota > Metazoa > Chordata > Ceratodontiformes > Protopteridae > Protopterus > Protopterus annectens. The sequence continues at coordinate 1,917,159,861 of NC_056739.1, forward strand.
AGGTTGAAGGGATCAGATCAAAAAAGTTGCTATATGCATACAATGTAGCATTAAAGGCAGAATATGAACAAGAACTTCAGCAAATGACAGGGGAATGGAATGTAAGTAAAACTGAAGGTACATGGGATGAAACTGAGTACAGACAGTTGTAATGACAGCAAAAGAGGAAATAAGAAAAAGCTGAGAAACGAGATAGAAGGGAAAATAGTGGAACAGATTAACAGCCTCAAGTACCTGGGAGGGATGGTGGTGAAGAAGAAGGAAAGTCTGAATGAGGAGGTCAAAGCTAGAATCAGTGGGACTGCAGCCAACTAGCACAGTGTGTCAGGGGTAGTGTATGACAGAAGAATGCCAAAGAAGCTGAAAATTAAGGTATATAAAACAGTGGTGCAACCAGTACTACTGTATGGTACAGAAAGCTAGGCAGTGAAGGTAGAGCAGTTGATGAGGCCAGAGGTGATAGAGATGAAATGTCTGACACAGCTGGAATAATTCACACTGTGGGACAGATGAAGAAATAAGGACATCAGAGGAGAACATGAGAAGTTCCAGTTACAAGGACTGTCAAAGAGAACAGGTTATATGGTTCATGCACATGTTCAGGAAAGCAGAAGGCTATCTGGTAAAGGAAGTCTGGGACATACAGAAAGAAAGCAAGAGAAAATGCGGGCAATCCAGCAAAGAAATGGATTGTTTGAGAGAAAACCTGCAACAGCCAGGCATGACTGTTGAAGAAGAAAGGAGAGTGGCATTTAATTGAGATAGAGATGGTGACAGTTAATGTGACGCTGCAACCCTAAGTAGGAAATGTGGAAAGGGGGCTGATGATGGTGATGATTACTATAGTTTGTTTTCTTTTCTTTTGATATATGTTGTGATGTTGTTCTTCAGAGGGGTCCTTCCCATGGACAAATATGTGTACTGGCAGTATACATACCACCTGAGGCTGCCCAGGGCCTGACACAGGAACACATGCACAGCGCAGCACCTTCTGTGGGATCTATGTCCCCACACATGTATTCACCCCCACGCACACACACACACACAAACACAAGCATCACCACCACCCAAGTACACCACACCAGACACACCACTCTATCCTTGAACATTTTTTCTGGCTCACCACACTCAGAAAACCCTGATAAACGTACTCAATCACCCACATCAATTGCTCCCTAAACATATTGTCCATTCTCAACCACTGTTATTGAGGACATCTCTATCTGTGTATATCACAACTGTGTCCTGCCCTTGCTACTCTGCTACCAGGGTACCCTGTGTCTGATGCACAATGTGGCCAGGCCATACACGGCACACCATACCCTGATATTAGTATCACATGCATCATTGTATCTCTTTTTCGAGTCAAATCTAACCCATAGTTATGAGCCAGACACCACCATGTACTGCACCTGCCTCTACCGCATATGGTCCTCCCATGCAGCCAGGTCCTCTGCACACTCCTTACCAGGCAACTCCTTTGCTGCCAAGTGTGGCATATCTGCTGATGGTAATCCCCTGATATAATTGTTTGTGCCCCAACATGTTATGTAACACTGCAGATACAGCAAATATTTTGCTGCATATTTCATGACCATATTGCATGGCACCATCACAGACATCTAAACCTTAGAAGCAGGCCTTCATCTGTCCAAACACACATTCAGCACTGTCTTGGGTCTGTCACTGGGCATCATTGTATGCATGGTCTGACATGGTGTGTGGGTTTCTTATCACTGTCATGAGCCAAGGGGATATCTCCCCACAAAAATCACTCGACATATGTTGAATGTGTGCCAGTTGTGGGAATCATGGGAACTGCTTGGATGATACACTGATATGCTGTATATTATAGCCATATGCATTGGAAACCACCTGACCACTGACTCAGTGAAATTCTTTATGGCTAATATACTACTGTCACTGTGGCTCAGCTGGAGATTTGATGGCAATGTGGCTGCAGTCAATGGCCCCTTGTACTTCAGGGAAATGAGCTTTCTCATAGCATGCCCATATAATGTTGTTCTACTCATCTACACTCACCTGTGGTGAATGGGAACCACATATATTCCTCCACATGTTGTATCATGGCATTGAGAAACTGGGGTAGTATCCATGAAGCAAATGACTGGGATACACCCAATGTTCATCAGTTGCTGGAAGATCCCTTTGGTCAGGATTCTAAGTGCTACATATACCCTGGTGTCCACAGGAATGGGTATTCCATATATCCTCCTACATTTGAGGATGACAGTTCTGTACCAGCTCCTGCATGATGTCTTTGTCCACACGGTAGTGGTCCACTATTTCTGTGTCATGGACAGCATTTAAAGTTAGGTTCTGATGGATTCTTCTGCAATGCAGCAGGTGACAACACATCCCTCCATTGCTGTAGACTGAGAGGGCAGCCTCATATATGTACATTTGTGCTAAACCAGCAATTGCCACTAACATGATTTTTGTGGTCTCTTTCTCTGTTCACTGGGATTTTATGTTGTATGGGCACACTGACTGTTGCATATCACGCTCAGTTGTTATTTTTCTCTGTCACTCCACCATATTGTTTACCCCTTTTTGCATTTGCAATCTCCTTCATTATAAAAATGTTCTCATTTCCATCTCATTATATATTCGTTTGCAAGCTAATCTGTCCCCATTATTACAGCCCTGCTCAACTGTCATACATGTGTCACTGAATCACACCTGCCTTGTGTGCTGCTGCTCGTCACGCAGATTCACCTTTCACATAGTGATATTTGTTTCTGGATACTGGCTATTGTCTTAAGGCAGATAATAGTTGATAAATGGTATAGTCTAACTGGGAAATAACAAACTTGAACTAGTATATTTAATGGTGGATTAATAAAAATAAATTCAGCAGTAGTCCAGCAACATAGAATCACTTACAATTGAGGAAGGAGTCAGAAGGAAACACTGCAGTGGAAAGAAAGTAAACATGTTAAGAACCCTAACAAATGGATATTTATTTGTTTGTTTGTTTAAGAACTGATAAGTATACTGGACCAAAAGCCCTTTTCAAGCATGCCAGGCTCAAAAATTGATTATATATAACAAATAATTATCATCTTTTTTCGGCTGTTCCTGTTAGGGGTCGCATCAGATGATCACCTGTTTCCATTTCTTCCTGTCCTTTGCATCTTGCTCTGTCACACCAACCACCTGCATGTCCTCTCTCACCACATCCATAAACCTTATCTTAGGCCTTCCTCTTTTCGTGTTACCTGGTAGCTTCATCCTTAGCATCTTTTTCCCAATATACTCAGCATCCCTCCTCAGCACATGTCCAAACCAACGTAATCTTGCCTGTCTGGCTTTGTCTCCAAACCTTCCAACCTGGGCTGACCTGCTAATATACTTATTCCTAATCCTGTCCACCCTCGTCACACCCAGTGCAAATCTTAACATCTTTAACTCTGCCACATCTAGCTCAAACTCCTGCCTTTTTGTCAATGCCACTGTCTCCAACCCATATAACATAGCTGGTCTCACGACCCTCTTGTAGACCTTCCCTTTCACTCTTACAGGTACTCGTCTGTCACAAATCACTCCTGACACTCTTCTCCACCCACTCCATCCTGCCTGTACTCTCTTCTTCACCTCTCTTCCACACTCACTGTTACTCTGAACTATTGACCACAAGTATTTAAACTCATCCACCTTCGCCACCTCTACCCCTTGCATCCTCACCATTCCTCTATCTTCCCTCTCATTCACACACATATATTCTGTCTTAGCCCTGCTGACCTTCATTCCTCTTCTCTCTAGAGCACATTTCCATCTCTCCAGGGTCTCCTCCACCTGTTCCCTACTCTCACTACAGATCAGAATGTCATCTGCAAACATCATAGTCCATGGGGACTCCTGTCTGATCTCGTCTGTCAACCTGTCCATCACCATTGCAAATAAGAAAGTGCTCAGAGCTGATCCTTGATGTAACCCCACCTCCACCTTAAACGCATCTGTCACTCCCACTGCAGTCCTCACCGCTGTCACACTACCCTTGTACATATCCTATACCACTCTTACACACTTCTCTGACACTCCTGACTTCCTCATACTATACCACAACTCCTCTCTAGGCACCCTGTCATATGCTTTCTCTAAGTCTACAAATACACAATGCAACTCCTTCTGACATTCTCTGTATTTCTCCATCAACACTCTCAGAGTAAACATCGCATCTGTAGTGCTCTTTCCTGGCATGAAACCATACTGCTATTCACTAATCATCACGTCCCTTCTTAACCTAGCTTCCACTACTCTTTCCCATAATGTCATGCTGTGACTGATCAATTTAACCCCTCTGTAGTTACTACAGCTCTGCACATCACCCTTATTCTTAAAAATCGGTGCCAAAACACTTTTTCTCCATTCCTCAGGCATTCTCTCACTTTCTAAGATTTCATTAAACAATCTGGTTAAAAACTCCACTGCCATTTCAACTAAACACCTCCATGCTTCCACAGGTATGTCATCTGGGCCAACAGCCTTTCCATTCTTCATTCTCTTCATAGCTATCCTTACTTCCTCCTTGCTAATCCATTGCATTTCCTGATTCACTATCCCCACATCATCCAACCTTCTCTCCCTCTCATTTTCTTCATTCATCAAACCCTCAAAATACTCTTTCCATCTCCTCAACATGCTCTCCTCGCTTGTGAGTATGTTTCCCTCATTATCCTTTATCACCTTTACCTGCTGCACATCTTTCCTAGCTCGGTCCCTCTGTCTAGCCAATCGGTACATGTCCTTTTCTCCCTCCTTAGTGTCCAGCCTTTCATACAACTCTTCATATGCCTTATCCTTAGCCTTCACCACCTCTCTCTTTGCCATCCACCTCATCTCCTTATACTCCTGTCTACTTTCTTCATCTCTCTGACACTTCTTCTTTGCCAACCTCTTTGCCTGTATACTTAACAAATAATACAGAACAAAAATGGATTGAACATGCATAACAATGAATACAGAGCAAAGCTGTACAAAACTGTAGATAAATAATTTGAACAAGAATAGTTAATGACATAGCAAAGATGTGAATAGATGTCCAGTTAATAATACAGTGCACCAATGCCATAAGTGTGCAGTCATTTCAGCATGAATTTTCAATGAAAGCGCAAAGATGTAGACAGTGCAATATCTAGTGTACTAAACAGTTAGGTATCTGAAAACTTCAACAAGAAGCAGCATTGCAACATTACAGAGATTAAGCAAAAGTGTACAAGATGGTTTTATACAGGCTTTCTACACATATATAATACATTCACATGCAGTGAAATCTGCAGCGAAAAAGTAAACACCATCATTTACATTTGGTAGTTTAGAATCAGAGCACAAGCTTGTCAGTTGTTTCAAGCAAGGTTTAACACACATACATTATAAAACAGGTTTATATTATAAGGTTGAAGTGTGTTAACCAACATGATTAAAGCACTTACATTCTCCTTTAAAAGGTATTCTTTAACTTTACTTTTGAAGCTAATCACTTTCCTGTGAGCAGATGTTCCTGGAAAAGAGAATTCCAGGAAGCTTCTCCAGTCTGAAAAAGGCTTTCTCATCCAATGACAAGTCCAAAGAGAGGTCTAATTAACAGAAGAGAGTTGTCATCATTATTCATAAGGTACTAAGGAGTAGTCCTGACAATTAATTTACTTTGTGGGGGGGCATACAGTACTGGAATTAATTTACTTTGTGGAGGCATACAGTACTGGAATTAATTTACTTTGTGGAGGTATACAGTACTGGAATTAACTTACTTTGTGGTGGCATACAGTACTGGAATTAATTTACTTTGTGGTGGCATACAGTACTGGAATTAATTTACTTTGTGAAGGCATACAGTACTGGAATTCATTTACTTTGTGGAGGCATACAGTACTGGAATTAATTTACTTTGTGAAGGCATACAGTACTGGAATTCATTTACTTTCTGGTGGCATACAGTACTGGAATTAATTTACTTTGTGGAGGCATACAGTACTGGAATTAATTTACTTTGCGGTGGCATACAGTACTGGAATTAATTTACTTTGTGGAGGCATACAGTACTGGAATTCATTTACTTTGTGGTGGCATACAGTACTGGAATTCATTTACTTTGTGGTGGCATACAGTACTGGAATTAATTTACTTTGTGGTGGCATACAGTACTGGAATTAATTTACTTTGTGGAGGCATACAGTACTGGATTTAATTTACTTTGTGGAGGCATACAGTACTGGAATTAATTTACTTTGTGGTGGCATACAGTACTGGAATTAATTTACTTTGTGGTGGCATACAGTACTGGAATTAATTTACTTTGTGGAGGCATACAGTACTGGAATTAATTTACTTTGTGGTGGCATACAGTACTGGAATTAATTTACTTTGTGGTGGCATACAGTACTGGAATTAATTTACTTTGTGGTGGCATACAGTACTGGAATTAATTTACTTTGTGGTGGCATACAGTACTGGAATTAATTTACTTTGTGGAGGCATACAGTACTGGATTTAATTTACTTTGTGGTGGCATACAGTACTGGATTTAATTTACTTTGTGGTGGCATACGGTACTGGAATTAATTTACTTTGTGGTGGCATACAGTACTGGAATTCATTTACTTTGTGGTGGCATACAGTACTGGAATTAATTTACTTTGTGGTGGCATACAGTACTGGTGTTGCGGTATTTTATATAGAAGGGCATAGAGAAGAATGGCTCTGGCACTAACTGTCGGCCAACTGAACTTATCAAAGAACTCACAGTCACGTGGTAGGAGACTTGCCAGATATGTCAATGTCACTGGCTCAACAGGTGGTATGCTTACCTTTTGTGCTGTAACATGAGGTTGTGGATTATTTTCCCACACCAGGTACCTGGACTAATTTTCATTTTAAGTGCTGACACTGCAGTGAAGCATAAGGGGTGTGCTGCACTACTGAGGTGCCATCCTTGGGATAGAACATTAAACTGAGGACCCGTCAGCCTGACCAGGCTGTAGCTCAGGTGGATGTAAAAGATTTCATGGTACTTACTAAAGAAAAGCTGGAGGAAATTCCCTGGATTCAAATTCCTCCTATTCAGAATGAATATCACCTTTCATCTCCAGTAAAAAGATGACATTGGCCTAGTATGACTAACCTGATCAACATAGTGCAAATAAATAAATATATACACACAGCAGCACATTTTATTCTCAGCAGTTTGCAATAATTGGGTGTTGTGTGAGGAGAAGAGTGAGATAATGGGGAGGACATAATTTGAGTACAAGCACATCCCCAGCAATGGCTTGGCATGCTTCTTGAGATAATAGGTATGATATTTGATAACACAGTTTAGCTGACCAAGGGTTTTCTTTGTGACTATTTCAGTGTCTAATTTGAAAGAGAGAGGGAACAGGAGTAACAATCAAGGTATTTCAGTGGACTGACTATGATGACTGTGTTTCCCAATGGATCTTTCAATGTTGAAGAAGTAGAGTCCACTTGACTATGTGCAGGGGTAGTAGTGATTACACTAACATAAAAGGGGCATACAGAAGTGTACAACAACCAAATATGGGTGGCTCTAATCACATCTCCATAAAACTAATAACAGTTTACAAACCTCTCTTGATCAGAGATAAGCCCGCTGTGAAACAAATCAGGGTCTGGCATGAAGGAGCCAAGGAAAATTCTCAGGGACTGCTTTGATACCACAAACTGGGATGTCTTCAGGGAGGCAGCCGCTTTAAACAATCTGGTGAACATAGATGAATATACTGAGAAAACTATTGCTTATATATCCAGATGTGTGGAGGATGCAAAGAACATCAAAATATTAAAGTAAGAACCAACCAAAAACCATGGCTAAACAGCAAGGTGTAGGAGTTGCTCAGGGCAAGAAACACTGCTTTCAGGGCAAAGGATAAGAAGAGTCTAAGTGTGGCGAGGGCTAATCTAAAAAAGGGTATCTGGGAGGCCAACAGGGAGTATGCAATGAGGATACAAGGATGCTTCAAGGATGCAAAAGACTCAAGAAGCCTGTGGCATGGTATTCAACAGCTAACTGGCTATGAGACCAAGTCAGCTCAGTGCAATGATAGCAATCAATTTCTTGACAGTCTAAACACATTTTGTGGCAGGTTTGAAGAGAAAAACAACCTGGAGGCTGTAAAGCTTCTCAATGACCAAAAGAAGGCAGTACTCAACCTCAATGCTGTGGATGTAAGGAACCAGCTGAGGAAAGTAAACCCCAGGAAGGCTACTGGCCCTGATAACATTCTGGGGAAAGTATTGAAAAGTTATGCAAACCAACTCAGCATAGTCCTGATGGACATCTTCAGTACCTCAATTGTACAGGAAAAAGTACCAGCATGCTTCATAGTTACCAGCATAATCCCTCTGCCGACAAAAGCCAACCCCACCTGCCTAAATAATTACAGGCCAGTGGCCCTTACATCAAATGTAATGAAATGCTTTGAAAGACTGGTTAAAAGGATTTGACTACAGTACTACCCCAATCCTTTGACCCACTGTAGTTTGCCTGCCGGGCAAACAGATCAACTACTGATGCCAATTCAGTGGCACTTCACCTCACAATGGAGCATCTTGAAGAGAACAACTATGGCAGGCTGTTCATAGATTTCAGCTTTGCATTCAATATGGTGATTCCAATGCAATGTATAGAAAAGGTAATCAACCTTGGCATACATAAAGGGCTGTGCAAATGGATCCTTGATTTCCTGATTGGAAGACCACAAAAGACCTGTGCTGGTAACAACATTTCAGGGAGTATTACAATCAACACTGGAGTACCCCAGGCTTGTATGCTGAGTCCTCTACTGTTCAAAACCCTTACCCACGACTGCTCTTAGAAAGCTAGCAATTACCTCATAATCAAATTCGCAGATGACACCACAGTGGTGCCACTCATAAGTAGTGATGACAAGAGTGGGTATAGGAATGAGGTCAACTCCCTAATTGAATGGTGCAACAACAACAATTTGGACCTGAATGTCACTAAAACAAAATAAATCATTATTGACTTTAGAAAAAGCTCTGCAATGCACCTGCCCCTCAAGATCAATGGTGAAGAAGTGGAGAGAGTCCAAACTACAAAGTTCTTGGAGGTACATACATCACAGGATCTTTCTTGGAGTACAAACACAGGCCAGCTAATTAAAAAAGCCCACTACCAACTACACTTCCTAAGAAGGCTTAGAAAAGCAAAGCTGTCTATGAATGCTCTAAATACCTTCTACAGAGGAGCCATCGAGAGCATTATCACCAGCAACTACACTGCATGGTTCGGTAACAGCACAACGGATGAAAGGAATGCGCTGCAAAGAATAATAAGAACAGCAGAAACGATCGTGGGCACTAGTCTTCCTAACTTACAGGAGCTCTTTGAAATGAGATGTAAAAAGAGGTCCCACAAAATACCGAGTGACATTTCCCATCCAGTGTATGGCTGATTTACTAAACTTTCATATTGTAGAAGGTTATGGAGTATCCATTGCAGGATCTCCAGATTCATGAACAGTTTTTATCCAGCTGCAATAAGACTCATTTATGCAGATGTAAATCTGGGTGTATAAAAACTATAATAGATCGTTATGTTCTCATTCTTTTTCTTTTTTCATACAGTTATTCTGTTTACTGAATACTAAAATTAATATATTCTCATTCAAGTACAATTCCAATCACTTCCTTGTGTGCAATATCACCCAATCTCACATCTGCGTATAGTGTATTTTTCTTTTCCTGTGTCAGTCATCTAGTAGTCAGTGTTGTCCAGTGTATATAAATAGTGTACAAGCATATGCGTCAGCTCCCTAGATATTTACTTTTGAACTATAGTTATTGTTTATTCTTTAATACCTATAATTTGTCTTTTTGTGTTTGTTTTTTCCTGTAAAACAGCTGACACTCGAAATTTTGTTTAGGTAGCACTTGTATTTCCTAAATGACAATAAAGTTTCTTTTGAATCTTTGAATCTTTGATAGCTTGTGGTTGGATGCAATTAATGTTGACATGGCTTTTTTGGAAAGGCTTACTACCAAATGGCTCATTTCTATCCTTATGCAAATTTGTGGGTCTATATTAGAACATCGAAGTTTCAGAACTTCAGATGTTCTAATATCGACACCTACTAACCGAAAACTGATAAGACCGATAAATGAAAACAGTGAATTTTTTACTAGGGAAAAAAATTGTTGATCCGAAACACATTCATACAACACAAACACAAACAGCAATCCACACACATACACCTAAAATTTTACATCTAAACCTACACTAAACTGTACATACACCAATATCTACCCACTTACCTTAACCCAAACCCTAACCCTAAGGTCCGCTACTATCGCACACACACCTCACCCGCGCCCTAACCCTAACTCACCTATCCCACCCTAACCCTCACGTCCACACATTCGTACACTTACATGACCCGCACCCTAACCCTAACTCACCTATCCCACCCTAATCCTCACATCCACACAATCGGACACTTACCTGAACCCGACCGTAACTTTCCACCGCAGAGCTGAAAATAGCGAAGCGACAGGAACGGACAACCAAATTCTTTCCCTAGGAAAGAATTCTGTTATCTTAATTTTTGCTATTTTCAACTTTCGGTTAGTAGGTGTCGATATTAGAACATTCGAAGTTCTGAAACTTCGATGTTCTAATATAGACCCCAAGTTTGATGGAAGTCCTCTTGCAATACCTTTTTAGTTTATTTTTAGATCTATCAGATTTAACTTACTGATATAATTACAATAATATTTATTTAGCACTTAGTTACTGATACAGCCAGATGACATTTTATTTCATCACGGAGTGCTTTTATTTATCTAAACTGAAGTTTGCTTATTTCTTAATGGGCTTAGCCTCCTAAATACCAATGAATCTTTTCAGAGGAAATCCTGGACCAGTGTTTGGTTAAGTGAGTTGCTTAGAGTCACACAGCAGACAAATGGATACTGAGGGAATCAAATGCATGACTATATGGTTGAGTTTCTTAGCAGCTCAAACCCTTAATTATCTGTAGTAAACTGTCAGACCCAATTTCCTTTTTTTCCAGTCACTATAGGCGTATATGTTCATAGGTTTATACTAGGCTAATGACCACCAAGGTCTATACAAGCTTAGCTGTGCAGCCCTACAAAGTTTTGTTCCAGAGTTCCTTGGACACCTGTATAGAGGGGTATGTCAGTAAAGACATAGTTAAGGGTTATGGAGGGTATGTTAGTGGAGGATTAATTTACTTAATGACAATCTCCATCCATCAGACACATGGGGGCCAGCCGTGGGTGCATTTGCGATTTCCCAGCCAATGATCAAGGTTTCTTTTGAATAGGGTCAGGGATGAACTCTAGCTCATGCAGATGGAAAGCTTATTCCATAGCACGGGGATCCCTTGAGGCAGATATCATTCCCTCTAGCATGTTCTATTTATATTGCAGGTAAAGTTCAGGTTCCTGGGTCTAGTGTTTCCAGTGCTGTTTGTCTTGCAGATCTGCAACAGATCCATCAGAGATGGATTTGTAGATGCCTTATATGTTAGGCATAGATTGCTTCTCAGTAACCTGTAGGAGTCTGAGTGCAGAGATAGGACCTTAATGCAGTCTGTGTAGGGCAGGGCATGCAAGTGCCTGGTTAGGTACATGCCAAAGGGGGCACTGTACTCAATGATGGGGCTCATAAAGGCTGAGTAGAATAGCAATACTATTACTTCCTTTGACCTGCATGCCATACCTCGTTAATCTGTTGACTGACATAGAAGGATTTTCTTACAATCTTGGCTACATGTCGGTCAAATGCCAGATTACTGTCTACATATGCTCCCAGATCCCTAACTATTGGGTCAACTCTTAAGGGTATTTTATCAATAAAATAATAATCTTGGGTGGACAATTTCCCAAAGTGCACTATAATGCATTTTTTTTGCATTGTGTTTTAATCTGTGGCTTTTGCACCAGTCATTTGTTTGTGGTAGACCCTCTTGTACGATGTTGGTGTTGTGGGGGAATCTATGATATCCCCCAATTTGCAGTCATCTGTGAACTTGGTGAGCCAGCAGCCTCTGACATTCCCCTTGACTTCCAAGAAGTAGATGTCAAACATAGAGCCTTGCGGGTATTGTGCTGGTGACTGATCACTTCGTAGAGGTGGTCTCACCGATCCTGACTTCTTGGGTCCTATCTGTGAACCAGCTGGCAATCCAGCAAATTACGTAATGATTTCTGCTTAATTCTAAGACTTTGTCAACAATACATGAGTGGAATATTGTATCCAATGCCTTGGCCAGGTCACGGTAAGGGTTTCTGTAAATAATTCTGCATAGGTAGCTGTGTTCTTGGTGTTTGCGGGAGCTGAGAATTTTGACAAACTGTCACTTAATAGGATGTAATTTGCTGTAAAATAATTCCTAACCATTATGGGTTTAGCTGTGCCTTCTAGGTTAATTTTTATTTTGAGGGAGACAGCTTTCTGGTCTGACTTAACTAGTGTTGTGCCTGTGAGTTATGCACCATTTTCCACTCATCAATAGCCATGGTGATCCTCTCAAAGTGTACCAGGTTAAGTAGGCAAGACCTTCCCTGAACAAAGCCAAACTGGAATGGGTCCAGTGTCTGTAGGTTGCCAATGTCCTTGCTGATCATTTCCATGATAATTTGTCCCATGGCTTTACATATTAGACTTGAGAGAATAATGGGTCTGTAGTTCCTAAGGTCATTTGGTAGTCCACCCTTATGACGATGGATGTCCTTTGCAGCCCTCCATTCACCGGGCACATAACCTCTTTTGTGGCTGGAAATGAACAGTGCCTCAAATGGCCTTACTAAGTTGTGTTTTCAGGCTATTTAGGAGGCAATTGGGGATACTGTTGGGGCCCATTGAAGCAGTGTTTTTGGCTGTAGTGAGTGCCTCCAGGACCTTCTCCCTGCTGATGGTTGGGGGGATATGCTAGAATGGATTTCATAGGGGATAGTGAGGGAGTAGGGGTGAAGTTAGAGCTAAATATATCAGCCAGTAGATTTACTATGTCACTTTGGTCAGTGAAGGTTCTGTACACTGCTGAGGTATTACCTTTAAGGCTCCTGCCATAGCTGAAGAAGGCTTTGCGATTGCCCATAACCTGGGATGCAATCCTGAACTCATAATTTACCTTGTTGGACTTTACTGGACCTCATAGTTTCTTGTTTAGTTGAATCAGAGAGTTCTTGTCTCTGTGAGAGTTTCTTTTCCTGATTTTGGCCGTGACGTTTTTCTTTTGTTATATAGACTGTTACGGTTATAATTCCACCAGTATGGTTTGTTTATGGTGTTAGATCTGGGCTTAAGTTTGGTAGGTACAGCAGCTTTAATGCAGCCATTTATATGTTTGTACAGGGTTTCTGTAAATAATTCTGCATAGGTAGCTGTGTCCTCTGTGTTTGTGGGAGCTGAGAATTTTGACAAACTGTCACTTAATAGGATGTAATTTGCTTCAAAATAATTCCTAACTGTTACGGGTTTAGTTGTGCCTTCTAGGTTAATTTTTATTTTAAGGGAGACAGCTTTCTGGTCTGACTTCACCAGTGACGACATGATATGGGGATGTGCAATGCTCTCCCATGTTGGTGAGTACTAGGTCCAATATGTTTTATCCTCTGGTTGAAGAGTGCACTATCTAGTCCAGGGTATTTGTTCTGATAAAGTCCAGGAAATGTTGTGGTTGGGAGTTAGAGGCAGCGTACATGTCCCACTCTACAGAGTGGGTAGTTACAGTCTCCCATGGATATGGTACTTGGTTGGATGGTGAACTCCTCTTGTAGACATAGGTGATAGTTGTGAGCTTTGTGATCATAGATGGTGACCTGTAGCTGCCAAGAAATGGTAAGGAATCTTGTCTATGGAGACTTGGACATAGATGAACTCCAGGGTGTCATCCTATTTAAGCAACCTAGAGTTGTATATGAGCTAATATAGATCACAACACCTCCACCTTTACCTCTGGCTGTGCTGCTGTTGGTCTAAATGTGTAGAAGGCACTGTACCCTTCCACTGTCGGAGTACTTTCTGTGGCTTTAAACCAAGTCTTGGTAACAGAACGGATGTCTACATTCTCCAGAGTGACAACAGCTTTTAAGCAGTGGAGTTTCTTGTTTAGGCTGCTAGCATTGAGCAGTAACACCTTAAGGTTTCATTGAGTTCTTTTTTTTTTTTGCTGTGTTGGTAGTTTCATCATTTTGACATTGCCTAAAATAGGGTCTAAGGGGATGCATAAAGTTTTAGCTGACATCTGAAAGCCCAGGGGAGACAGGTGCAGACCATTCTTGGTAAAGCAAAGTGGTCTGTTAACCATGTCCTGCAATGCTGTTAGATATTAGATTCCTTTGGCTTGACACTAGAAATTAAGCCAGTTATTAAAATCAATCATATTCTGTTCATACTGTGGCATCATTCTTAGTGAAGATAGAAAGCTGCTCAAAGCAAGGCACGTACCTGTCTGTGACACATATTCAGAGAGAGAGCCATAATGTCTCTTTTCATATAGGCCAGTGAGATATGTCTCAGGTCATTTATGCCCACATGGACTATGATAGAATCCTATTGGTACCTGGGATCAGTAACTTGAGTGTGTGTGTGTGTGTGTGTGTGTGTGTGTGTGTGTGTGTGTGTGTGTGTGTGTGTGTGTGTGTGTGTGTGTGTGTGTGATATTGCAGATCCTGGATCCAGATAGGCAACTAAACATTATCTTCCCCTTGTCCAGTCTAGTGTGAGGAGTATCTGTCTGTCGTATAACAAGAGTACTAAGTAACATGTTTGGTTTCCTTATGGGCTTTGTTCATGGGAAATCACTGGGTGTAGGATAATGCTTGAGGTTTGGAGAGGTTTCTTTTAAGTGCCGCAGCATAAGAAGGTCTATGTGAGTGGACAGTGGTGTGTGTGTGTGTGTGTGTGTGTGTGTGTGTGTGTGTGTGTGTGTGTGTGTGTGTGTGTGTGTGTGTGTGTATGTGTTCTGGACAACCTTGTCTGTAAGTGAGATTTTTGCCTCCAAGGAAGCTGTGTATGTATAGCTCTCGTATCTTCCTCTTCTTTTGTCTGCTCCCATTAGGGGTCGCCACAACAGATCAACTGTTTCCATTTCTTCCTGTCCTCTGACTCTTGCTCTGTCATACCAACCACCTGCATGTCCTCTCTAACCACATCCATAAACCTTATCTTTGGCCTTCCTCTTTTCCTGTTACCTGGCTGCTTCATCCTTAGCATCTTTTTCCCAATATACTCTGCATCCCTCTTCAGCACATGTCCAAACCAACGTAATCTTGCCTCTCTGGCTTTGTCTCTAAACCTTCCAACCTGGGCTGACCCTCTAATATACTTATTCCTAATCCTGTCCATCCTCGTCATACCCAGTGCAAATCTTAACATCTTCAACTCTGCCACATCAAGCTCTGACTCCTGCCTTTTTGTCAATGCCACTGTCTCCAACCCATATAACATAGCTGGTCTCACTACCCTCTTGTAGACCTTCCCTTTCACTCTTACTGGTACTCGCCTGTCACAAATCACTCCTGACACTCTTCTCCACCCACTCCATCCTGCCTGTACTCTCTTCTTCACCTCTCTTCCACACTCACCATTACTCTGAACTGTTGATCCCAAGTATTTAAACTCATCCACCTTCACCACCTCTACTCCCTGCATCCTCACCATTCTTCTATCCCCCCTCTCATTCACACACACATATTCTGTCTTAGTCCTGCTGACCTTCATTCCTCTTCTCTCTAGAGCATATCTCCACCTATCCAGGGTCTCCTCCACCTGTACCCTCGTACATATCCTGTACCACTCTTACATACTTCTCTGACACTCTCAACGTCCTCATACACTACCACAACTCCTTTCTAGGCACCCTGTCATATGCCTTCTCCAAGTCCACAAAGACACAATGCAACTCCTTCTGACCTTCTCTGTACTTCTCCATCAACACTCTCAGAGCAAACATCGCATCTGTAGTGCTCTTTCCTGGCATGAAACCGTACTGCTGATCACTAATCATCACGTTCCTTCTTAACCTAGCTTCCACTACTCTTTCCCATACCTTCATGCTGTGACTGATCAGTTTAATCCCTCTGTAGTTACTATAGCTATGCACATCACCCTTATTCTTAAAATCGGTACCAAAACACTTTTTCTCCATTCCTCAAGCATCCTCTCACTTTCCAAGATTTCATTAAACAATCTAGTTAAAAACTCCACTGCCATTTCACCTAAACACCTCCACGCTTCCACAGGGTATGTCATCCGGACCAACAGCCTTTCCATTCTTCATCCTCTTCATAGTTATCCTTGCTTCCTCCTTGCTAATCCACTGCACTTCATGATTCACTATCCGCACATCATCCAACCTTCTCTCCCTCTCATTCTCTTCATTCATCAGCCCCTCAAAGTACTCTTTCCATCTGCTCAATGCACCTGCTCAACACACTCTCCTCGCTTGTGAGTATGTTCCCCTCATTATCCTTTATCACCTTTACCTGCTGCACATCTTTACTAGCTCGGTCCCTCTGTCTAGCCAATCAGTACAGGTCCTTTTCTCCCTCCTTAGTGTCCAACCTTTCATACAACTCTTCATACGCCTTATCCTTAGCTGTCCCCACCTCTCTCTTTGCCATGCACCTCATCTCCTTATACTCTTGTCTACTTTCGTCATCTCTCTGACAATCCCACTTTTTCTTCGCCAACCTCTTTCTCTGTATACTCTCCTGTGCTTCTTCATTCCACCACAAGGTCTCCTTGTCCTCCTTTCTCTTTCCAGATGTCACACCTAGCAACTTTCTAGCCATTTCTCTTACTAGCTCTGCTATAGTTACCCAGCTATTCAGTAACTCTTCACTGCCACCCAGTGCCTGTCTTAACTCTTCTCTGAACTCCACCTCACAATTACCCTTTTTCAATTTCCACCATTTGATCCTTAGTGCTAACCTCACACTCATCCTCCTCTTCTTGATCACCAATGTCATCCTACAAATCACCATCCTATGCTGCCAAACTACACTTTCCCCTGCCACCACTTTACAGTCTCCAATCTCCTTCAGACTGGCCCTTCTACATAAGATTTAATCCACCTGTGTGCATCTTCCTCCACTCTTGTATGTCATCCTATGCTCCTCTCTCTCTTGTTAAAATATGTATTCACCACAGCTATGTCCATCCTTTTCGCAAAATCAACTACCATCTGACCTTCTGAATTCCTTTGCTTAACACCATACCTACCCATCACTTCCTCATCCCCTCTGTTCCCTTCACCAACATGCCCACTGAAATCTGCTCCAATCACCAGTCTCTCAACCTTGGGTACAATCATCACCACTTCATCCAACTCACTCCAAAATTTTTCTTTCTCATCCATCACACACCCAACTTGTGGAGCATATGCACTAACAACATTCATCATTACACCATCAATTTCCAGCTTCATAAATACCACTCTATCCAATAATCTTTTCACTTCCAAAACACTCTTAGCATAATGTTTCTTCAGGATAACCCCTATGCCATTTCTCCTCCCATCCATACCATGATAAAACAATTTGAACCCACCTCCGATACACCTAGCCTTGCTCCCCTTCCATCTGGTCTCTTGCACACACAATATACCAACCTTCCTTCGGTCCATCATATCAGCTAGCTCTCTCCCTATACCAGTCATACTGCCAACATACAAAGTTCCAACCCTCACTATCACAGTCCTAGCCTTTACCTGCCTTCAGGCATGCCTTCCCCCTCTTCTCCTCCTTTGGCCAACAGTAGCCCAATTTCCGCCAGCACCCTGTTGGCCAACAGTACTGGTGGCAGTCATTGTTAACCCGGGCCTCGACCGATTCGGTATGTATATCTGTACAGTTGTCCACATGTATGATTTGGCAAAATTTTACACTGGATGCCCTTCCTGATGCAACCCTCCCCATTTATCCGGGCTTGGGTTCAGCACAAAGAAATACAATGGCTTGTGCAGTACAGCTCTCATATATTGTGTTAAATTCTTTAAGGATTAAAAGGTTGCCTGAGTGGATGAGACAATTGCTACATTGTCTCAGGATGCCCACATCTATCAAGCTGGCCACAGAGACACTAGGAAATTGCAAATCCATGTTGTCAGGACCTGTATTAATGTTGGGGTATTATGGTTTAGGGACTTGGTTTTACAGGGATCACCAGAGTGGTGTCTACGGTGAAGATTAGATGTTAAATAATGCTAAGATCTTACTGCTGTTTGACACTCTCACTAGCTGCCATGCAAAGCCTTTTTGCATAATGGGTTAAAGTACTAATTACTAGCTTTATAGGTTTGCTGCTATACAGGGTACTGCTAACTGCCACTGAGCAGTGAACAGTTCAGTGAAAACTCTCCTAATTTATAGCTGACAGAAAAAAAAGCTAAAAACTAACTCCTGTGCCCTCTTGCCAGTAAATAACTACACTTCGAGCTCCCTGGAGTGCCTCCCAACTCAGAAAGACTAGGTAAACACCTTCTGCCAGAAGATGGATGAATCTGGAACTTCTTAATGTACAGCAAAAAGTAACTGTCAAGTGCAGATTAACACTCAACTAAGTCCCTAAAAAGCCCTCTGGCTGATGAAACAATCTCACTTTAAGCTTCCCTGTGTGTTTTCTAGCTTGGACTGACCAGGCTACTTACTACTGCCACTAGAATAGCAGTCCCAGTCATCTTAATTGTAAAAACTCACTTTCTTTGATTAGCCAAAAGTGAAAAGGTACCAACTAGCTACAAGAAACAATTCATCACTTTAAGCCCCCTTGTGTGTTTCCCAAATCAGACAGACTTGGCTACCTTTCTACTCCCACTAGAATTGCAGTTCCAGCCTTCTTTTTTGTAAAAAACAAACTTTGGTTATCCAAAAATGAAAAGGTATCAGAAACAAATCAAATAACTAGCTACAATGAATAATTCTCACTTTAAGCCTCCCTGTGCATTTTTCAACTCAAATTGGCCAGGCTACTTTTCTAGTCCCATAAGAATTGCAGTCCCAGTCTTCTTAATGTAAAACACAATTTAGCTAGCCACAAGTGAATCAGTACCATAAACAACAAGTAACTGCAAGGTGATTCAAAGGCAAACAAGTCAGCAATAAGCAGGGGCGGCTCGTGGCATAGGGCTGCCGGACTGCAGCCCCCTCAAAAATAAGAAAAGAAAGAAAAATAAGAAAGAAAACTGAAAAATAAAAAAAAATATTTTTTTCAAAATTCGAGGACTTCGCACATGCGCATAGACCGAGTCCCGACTACTGTCGGTCTATGCGCATGCTCAAGGCAGTCCGGCCGTCCCCATAGGGGGACACAAGGAGACGTCTGTGCACTTTTACAGTGCACAGACTCGCCAGGATTATGGGTCGCGTCCGGACTGCAAGAGGAGCAGCAGGGACTCGGGACAGAGCATCTCGTCGGAAAGGAGCATTGGGATCTCGCGGGTCTTCAGTATTGCGCAGGAAGGATGTACGTTAGCTGGATGTATTCAGGTAAGGTGCCTTTTAATTTACAATGTTTATTTGTATGGAGTTTGTGCTTTTTAATTTACAATGTTTATTTGTATGGAGTTTGTGCTTTTTAATTTACAATGTTTATTTGTATGGAGTTTGTGCTTTTTAATTTACAATGTTTATTTGTGTGTGTATGGTGCTTGTGCTTTACTGAGTTTGTGTATGGTGCTTGTGCTTTACTGAGTTTGTGTATGGTGCTTGTGCTTTACTGAGTTTGTGTATGGTGCTTGTGCTTTACTGAGTTTGTGTATGGTGCTTGTGCTTTACTGAGTGTGTGTGTTTTACTGAGTTTGTGTATGGTGCTTGTGCTTTACTGAGTGTGTGTGTGTGTTTTACTGAGTTTGTGTATGGTGCTTGTGCTTTACTGAGTTTGTGTATGGTGCTTGTGCTTTACTGAGTTTGTGTATGGTGCTTGTGCTTTACTGAGTTTGTGTATGGTGCTTGTGCTTTACTGAGTGTGTGTGTTTTACTGAGTTTGTGTATGGTGCTTGTGCTTTACTGAGTTTGTGTATGGTGCTTGTGCTTTACTGAGTTTGTGTATGGTGCTTGTGCTTTACTGAGTTTGTGTATGGTGCTTGTGCTTTACTGAGTTTGTGTATGGTGCTTGTGCTTTACTGAGTTTGTGTATGGTGCTTGTGCTTTACTGAGTGTGTGTGTGTGTGTGTTTTACTGAGTTTGTGTATGGTGCTTGTGCTTTACTGAGTTTGTGTATGGTGCTTGTGCTTTACTGAGTTTGTGTATGGTGCTTGTGCTTTACTGAGTTTGTGCATGGTGCTTGTGCTTTACTGAGTTTGTGCATGGTGCTTGTGCTTTACTGAGTTTGTGCATGGTGCTTGTGCTTTACTGAGTTTGTGTATGGTGCTTGTGCTTTACTGAGTTTGTGTATGGTGCTTGTGCTTTACTGAGTTTGTGTATGGTGCTTGTGCTTTACTGAGTTTGTGTATGGTGCTTGTGCTTTACTGAGTTTGTGTATGGTGCTTGTGCTTTACTGAGTTTGTGTATGGTGCTTGTGCTTTACTGAGTTTGTGTATGGTGCTTGTGCTTTACTGAGTTTGTGCATGGTGCTTGTGCTTTACTGAGTTTGTGCATGGTGCTTGTGCTTTACTGAGTTTGTGCATGGTGCTTGTGCTTTACTGAGTTTGTGTATGGTGCTTGTGCTTTACTGAGTTTGTGTATGGTGCTTGTGCTTTACTGAGTTTGTGTATGGTGCTTGTGCTTTACTGAGTTTGTGTATGGTGCTTGTGCTTTACTGAGTTTGTGTATGGTGCTTGTGCTTTACTGAGTTTGTGTATGGTGCTTGTGCTTTACTGAGTTTGTGTATGGTGCTTGTGCTTTACTGAGTTTGTGTATGGTGCTGGTGCTTGTGCTTTTTTGTGTGTGTGTGTGTGTGTGTGTGAAAATGCCCCAGGTGCTTATGGTGGTGTGGTAGGGAATGCCTCAGGCTTGAACCCTGTACCCTGTATGCAGGTGTTAAAGACTTGAGTTCCCTACCCACCACCATTTGTAAAAAAATTTCAGATTTTTGCCTCATATTCGATCTGATCTGTTCCTCATAATATCTGTGGTTTGTAAATGTTGCAATGCTTGATATTTGATGGTGTAGTAGTAGCATTGTTGCCTCACAGCTGCAGGTTCTTGGGTTTGATTCTTGGCTGGGGTTCCTTCTTTGTGGGGTCTGTATCTTCTCCCTGTGTTTGTGTGGGTTTGCTTTTGTGTCCTCCCATGTTACAAAGACATGTCTGCATTATTTCTTCCTGGGCCTCTGCTGAAAATTGTTTATTTGTTCCAAGTCAGACTGTCCTGATTTAAAAATGTTAAATAAAATTGACAGGCATTTGAATTTCAGACTTGAGGGTTTCTGAATGTTTAATTCCTTGCATTTGATGGTGCAGTGGTAGTATTGTTGCCTCACAGCTATAGGTTTTCTGGTTTGATTCTTGGTTGGGGTGGCTTCTGTGTGGAGTCTGCATCTCCTCCATGTGTTTGTGTGGATTTGCTCTGGTGCCCTGCCATTTTACAAAGACGTGTCTGCAGTTTTAATCCCTGCTGAAAATTGTTTTGTTCTGTCCGCAGTAAAATTGACAGGCATTTGAATTTCAGACTTCAGGTTTCTGAATGTTTAATTCCTTGCATAATTGATGGTGCGGTGGTAGTATTGTTGCCTCACAGCTATAGGTTTTCTGGTTTGATTCTTGGTTGGGGTGGCTTCTGTGTGGAGTGTGCATCTCCTGCCTGTGTTTGTGTGGATTTGCTCTGGTGCCCTGCCATTTTACAAAGATGTGTCTGCAGTTTTAATCCCTGCGTCTCTGCTGAAAATTGTTTTTGTTCTGTCCAAAGTAAAATTGACCGGCATTTGAATTTCCAACTTCATGTTCTTCAGAATACATAGTAGCACAACCTTTTTTTTTTTAGCAATTTTAAGTTTATAACATGAATATTTTAAATTTGTCCCTATTTTTGGGACTGTATTCCCCGATTATTGGCTTCGTCCAGGTTTTTGTGCTAAGGTTGACAGCTATGGCAAGAACTGAATTCACTGAATATGTTTGAGGGCTGTATTCCCTCATTACTGGGTTTGTCCAGGTGTTTTGTACTAAGAGGTTGACAGCTATGGTGAGAATGAATTCACTAAATGATAGCCATTTAAGTTTCAGTCTTCCTCTTTTTACAAAGCAGCTGATGTGGCGTAGTGGTATGTTACTCTGACTGTTTTTGCTCAGGGACCTTGGCAGTAAAATATATGGTGGCAACACAACATTTTATTCTAGCAACTTTCCAAGATTATACAAGCAATGTTTAATGTGTCCCTGTTTTGGGCTTTTGACCCCCAATACATTTTGGCTTTTTCCAGTTTTCTTGAGCTGCAGTTGAGATGCAGTTGAGTATTGAGTAGATTTTACAAGGAACTGAGAGCTGCAGGGGAATAGAAGTTTAGTGCTTTGCCAAGTTAATACTATAGCACAACAGGCTGTGTACTTGCTTTTGATGCAGAAGGTTGTGGGTTCTCGCCCACAAGGGGTAGATGCTGCCGTACTGAGAATGTTCTCCTTGGTGAAGATACTAACTATGAGTTCGTTATCAGTTTGCCATCCATTTCCTCTTGCAATATTATTACTAGCTTATCATTTTTAATGTAATATAGACAATTTATTCCTGCGGGGCAACAGACACTTTATTTTTCGATGAAACCATGAAATATAAAGGTGATTGCTAGCAGCAACCACTTCATTAGTTACAGATTTCTTTAATGTGGAATTATTTAGATGACTGACTTCAGAGATTGTGCATATTTACTGATAATGGACTGTAGAATTGTGCATATTTACTGATAATGGAGGACTGTAGAATTGTGCATATTTGCTGATAATGGTGGACTGTGGAATTGTGCATATTTACTAATAATGGTGGACTGTGGAATTGTGTATATTTACTAATAATGGTGGACTGTGGAAGTCTGAGTAGACTTTTTATGATAAATGTTCTCAACTGGGCAGTTTTGCCATTATGGGTGCATATGGTTTGTTTCATTGCTTACTGGAAAAAATGTTCAAAACAAATTTAAAACATCCTGTAACAAGTGTACTGTATTGTACAAGGAATATAATTTTAGTACAATGAGGAAGGTGTATCAAAGAGCACATGTATGTTTCATATGCAAGGAGCCTATGATTCGAAAACAGCCCAAAATTAATCTTTATCTGCCACTGGCAAAATGTATTTTCTTTGAATGTGGGTTTCAATGCTGTTTCAATGAATGTGAGTTTCAAGGGCAGAGAAGTTTTAATGCTAAGTTTTCATTGTGAGACTGCATTGCTTTGTTTAACAGATGACTTAGTGTTTGTGCTGTAAAATACAAAATAAAACTTTCAAATGAAGTCCAACTCATCATAGAAGTAAAGCAGTATGCACATTAGTGTTTATGGTAAATGGAGTGAAATAGCCAAGTATAATGGTTCATTGGAATGGCTGCAGAGGCTCCATTCAACCATTATTTTGTCAGGGGAAGGGCAGCAAACTCAGACAGGCCCAGCTGAACTATACCTCCCAACTGTCCAGATTTTCAAAGAATGAATAGATTTTTGCTTCTTATTTTGGTTTGTTCATAAAATTTGTAGTTTTAATTCCTAAATGATTTGCCAGAAGTCACTCTAAGTTTCAGACTTCATAACCTTCAGAAAAATGCATGTTAAAGTAAGAGCTGTTCTATCAACTGTCTCAATTTATACAAGAGCAATTTTAGTACTGTTCATATGTGCCCCCAATATATTTGGCCTTGTTCAGATTTACTGCATTAACAGGTTGAGAGGTACATGCAAATAAATTGCTTTATAGAATTAGGCATAGCCAACCTCTCAACTGTCCCCAATTTTTGGCTCAAAATGTTGCTCTTCCCCTTATAATCCCTCCATAAAATAGCAATTTTGGAAGAAAACATGGAGGGTTTACAATTAAGAAATAACTGTAATAATCAAAGTTATAGATTACTTGAAATGCATGTAGATTCTTTTTATATTTTGTCAGCTGCTCAAGGTAGCAGTACTAATATTAAAGTGTCCCTTCTTTTGACAGGTAGCAGCTGTATTGTGTGTCTATTTTATATTTTTGCATCACATTTTTGTCCATTTTCATAAAATTGTGTTTTTGGCAAATTAGTGACATCACTAAAGACTGAAGTTAGAAAATGACAGACATTTGAGTTTCAGATTTTATACCCTTCAGAAAATTCATACTAATGCAAGACCTATTCTATTATCTTTCTAAGTTTATTAGAGCAATATTTAAAATTGTCCTTATTGTTGGGCCTTTGTCCCGCTTCTGTGTATGGCTTTGTCCAGATTTCTTGCTCTTGAGGTTGAGAGGTATGACAAATGTGTCAGGGCCATCACAGTCAGCCAGTGAGATTTCAAATTGTGACATGCTTGTTGCACCCCACTCCCCCATGTAGTGACTCTGGATGTGTCCAAGCAAGGCAAGGAGTAGTTGTATCTACCTTGGATGGGGAGGACACACTGCATAAGTACTACAGTGGCTTTTCATCTGTTCTTGATTTTGCAGAATGGTCTGGTTTCTGTCATATTTTTGTACTGTTGATTTATGCTTATTACTGTTGCTCTGTGTTTTTAAGTAGCAATGCTTTAATGACCATAAGGTAAGCTTGTCTGAGATCGTAAGATGCAAGTAAGCTTTAATAAGCATACTGTTAAAGAATTGCCAACATTGAAAGCCTTTCTGTTGTTGCCATGCAGAGAATACTTGACTAGATAATGTATAAGCCTTGGGTATTAAAGGACAGGATTCCATTATTTTAAAAAGCTCATTACACTTGTTGGAGACTTCCAGTCATCTCTACAGACTTTACCCGTAAACTAAACAGAATGCCAATCATGTGTGGTCCATAACCTGTACAGTAATCCTTTAAGCAATGTATCTTGAGCTTGTTTCTTGTTTGCTTTTCATTTTTTACTTTTATCATGTTTTCCCCATGAAACAAGTTGTCAGGCAGCAGGTCTCTTTGGATAAGAAACATTTTTACAAGTGGGGGCATCACATAGATTTCTACTTTCAGCATGTTACTTGGTACTTTAATAAAGCTGAATATATTATAATTAGGACTGCAGTGCAAGGAGAAGTGGTTTGAGTTGAGTGCTTCTGGTTTTTCTTATACTTGATTTTGACTGGCATTCCAGTAATGTATTTAAAAAGTAATTTATTTTTTCATGCCTCACAACCTTTTGTTTCCATCTAGATATTAAGTAAGCTGTCATGCAGCCAATGCATTGAAATATTTTTATTCTTCTACACTTATTTTTGTCTTGATTGGACTTTCATAATGATGGTTTGCCACCCAGGGCAGCGTATTTAATTAAAGTTAGTTTTTTGTGGTTTTGTGCATAGCTCCTCCCCTTTATGGTTGACCACACCCCCTTGACCCCACCCATTCAGCTGTCTCCTGCAGCCCCCCTGTGATTTGAAGTCACCAGCCGCCACTGGCAATAAGGAACAAGGAACACACACACACACTTTAAGGCAACTTCAAATTACACTAACAGTCTAAGGGGAGGGCCTTCCCAGTTTCTTCTTTCTGCAGCCAGTAACATGTGAGGAGATAAAACTGGGAGGAGCTTCTATGGCCAAGCATACAGAAGATGAGATTGGGAGGAGCTTCCAAGACCAGATACATAGTAGGAGTTCATAGGTTCATAGGTAGGTACTAGGCTATTGGCCCTAGGGCCTATATAAGCCTAGCCAAATGGTACCCTGGCTTTCGCCACCCAGGAAAAATATTTTGCTGTGCCCCTGTCGAGCAGAGCCACAGAAGTGATCCCCGGGGTGAATTTCCTATCTCCCATCCAATCATCAAGATTTTTCTTGAAGAGTGCTAATGAGGAGCTTTGTTTGATATAGATAGGTAGTTTGTTCCAGAGTATGGGAAGTCTCTGGGACAGGAATCTATCCCTCCAGCATGTTCTGTTTATTGTGGTGACAAGGTTTAGGTCCCTAGAGCGTGTAGCTTGGAGGGATTGGGATTTCTTTAAGTGGAGCATGTCCAACAGCTCTGGGTTTGACATAGCTTTGTATGTTAGGCAGAGATCACCTCTGAGTAGGTGATATGCGACGGAGTAAAGCTGGAGTTTTTTGAGATGGTCTGCAAAGGGCATCTGTTTGAGGCTGGTAATCCTCTTTGTGAGGTATTTCTGCGGCCTTTCCAGTTGTTGTAGATGTCTTGTGAGGTACATACCAAAAGGGGCATTGTACTCTATAATGGGTCTAATGAGTGATGATTAGAGGGGAACAATGACCTCTTTTATCCTGGATGATAAACCTTTTGTGATGAGGTGTGCCACGTAGAAGGATTTCCTGACTACTGTGGCGATATGATTATCAAAGGTGAGACTACTGTCCACCTGTGTCCCAAGGTCTCTTATCACACTTTCAGTGTTAAGTAGACTACCGCCTATGTGGTAGTTCATGGGTACAGAGTTTTTACCAAAAGGGATGACAATGCACTTTTTGGCATTGAGCTTGAGGCCATGGCTTTGACACCAGGCATCTGTCTCAGTGAGGCCCTTTTGTAGGATGTCCACATCGTTAGGAGTTTTGATTATGGCTCCTACTTTGCAGTCATCTGTGAACTTTGTTAGCCAAAGACCTTATGTGTTAGCCTATACTTCAGAGAAGTAGATACCAAACAGGAGAGGACCCAGGACTGAACCCTGTGGTACTCCACTTGTCACTAGTCTGAAGTTGGATTTAGAGTCTGCTACTTTCACAGTGTGGGGTCTGTCAGTGAGCCAGTTGGCAACCCATCTTGTGACATAGGGATTTCTACCTAGTTTAGTGAGTTTATCTATAATTCCAGAGTAGGGGATGGTGTTGAAAGCCTTGGTGAGATCCAGAAAGGCTGTGTGAACCACCTTACCCTCATCTACGGCTTTGGTGACCACTTCAAAGAAGTCTATCAGGTTTAGGAGACATGATCTGCCTTTTACAAACCCGAACTGGGTAGGGTCCAGTGTTTGGATATTACCAATGTCATTGTTTATAAGTTCCATGATGATATGTTCCATAGCTTTGCAGACCAGGCTTGTCAGGCTAATGGAGCAGTAGTTACCGGGGTCCGTGGTGACTTCCTCTTTATGGAGTGGGATAACTGTTGCTGTGCACCATTCAGTGAGCAAAAAGCCTGAGGTGAGGCTATGATTGAAGATGGTACTTAAGTGGGGTGCCAGTTCATTCTATAGCTCATGTAGAACGCAGCCTAGGATGTTGTCAGGTCCCATGGATGTTGTGTTCTTGGCTTTGGAGAGTGTGTTTTTTACCCATGCAGCCGTGATTCCAGGAACTTTGCATTCTTCCAGTATAGCGATGGGCCCTTTAGAGGGTGAGAGAGGGGTAAAGTTAACACTGAACCTATCTGCCAGGATGTTGGCAATATCAGTTGGTTCTGTACATTTAGTCACATTGTACTGTAACTCAGAGCAGATCTGAGTGTTGCCATTGAGTTTCTTCACATAGCTATAGAATGCTTTGTGGTTGTCTTTAGAATCAGTGGCGATTTTGTTTTCGTAACTAGCTTTGGAGGATTTTATGACAGATTTCAGCTTCTTACTGAGGCTGACCAGGGAGTTCCTCCAGTCATGGGATTTTATTCTTTTTTGCAACAGTTTCTTTCTTCTGTTGTAGAGTTTGTTTATGGCAGGGGACCACCAGACTGACTTCCTTTTTTTGGAGGATAGCATCTTGGTTCTGTTAGGGATTGCATGATCCATGCACTCATGTAAGTGCTTATAAAGTGAATTTGTATAGGATTCAGCAGTTGTACCTCTATTGTCTGTCAGCATGGGTGTCGTGAAGTTTGCCACTTCTGTCTTAAGAAGTGTGAAGTTGGCTTTGTAAAATTTTTTATGGTGGTTTCCCTAATGGGGGGTGGGGGGGTGGGATGTGGATGTCTAGGGTGATTAGCTTGTGGTCGGATCTGACCAACGAGGAACTTGACCTCTGGTGTGGAACACCGGTTGCCCATGTTAGTAATGACCAGGTCTAGGATATTGCTGCCCCTGGGCGGGGGTGTGAATAAGTTGACCCAAGGTGTTGGAATTTATGAATTCCAGAAAACGTTGAGCACAAGAGTTGGTACATGAGTAGTTTTCCCAGTTAATGGTGGGGTAGTTGAAATCGCCCATTATTAGGGTGTTAGGTTGTACCCTGATATTTTCCAGTGTATCAAGAAATGAGGAGTGAGAATCCTGGGGCATGGTGGGGGATCTGTAGCAAGCTACAATTTGGAATGCAGTCTTTTCCAGAGTTAGTTGCACTTGGATAATCCCGGATGCATTATGCTGATCAACTAGACTGGTGGTGTGGATATCCTTAATGAATATGGACACGCCTCCACCTTTAGGGTTTCGGTCCAGGTTAGGTGGCTGAATGGTCTGGTATGAATTATATCCTGGTAATGCAGGGGTGCTCTCTGAAGCCTTGAACCAGGTCTCTGTCACTGCACAGATGTCAATGTTCTCCATTTTAAGGAGTGCCTCGAGTGAGTGCATTTTGAGGTTTAGACTTCTAGCATTGAGTAGCATTACCCTCAGATTTTGCTTGCTTGTACCTGTTACAGTGGTGAATTTGTCATTTGAACCTTGCCTAAAAAAGGCACTATAGGGGTGGCAGAGCCTTAGCCAGTATCCAGAATCCCAAGGGCGACAGGTGCATGCCATCTCTGGCAAAGCATCGTGGTTTGTCGATCATGTCATCCCAGGCAGACAGATACTGAATCCCCTTAGAATGACACCAGAAGCTTAGCCAATTGCTGAAGTCAATCATTTTGGCCTTGTACTGTGGTATCATTCTGGGTGATGGCAGTATGCTACTCAGGGCTAGGGTCATACCTGCCTAGTCTACAAGATCAGACAGCACCTCCATGTCTCTTTTCATGTAGTCCAGGGAGGTATGTCTCAGGTCATTCACACCAACATGGACAATGACAGAGTCATATTTGTACTTGTTATGGTGTGACTTGAGTGCGTGGGTTATGTGGCGGATCCTGGCACCCATCAGGCAGCTGACAGTAACTTTCTCCTTGTTTAGCCTGGTGAGTGGAGCATCAGTGTGCCTGACTATAGAGACACCTATGACTAGAGTGTTAGATACGTTGTTATGCCTTATGGGCTGTGGTTGAGAGGCACACTGAGTTTGTGGGCTATGTGTCATTTGGGTTGTGTTGGGGGGGGTGGAGGTTGCTTGCGTTTCTGCTTTGGAGGTCTCTGTTGCTTGGGTAGATTTTTATTGTGAGCCTCCATGAATGTAGATGTGTGTTTTGTGTTTCTATGTGTGTGTTTTGGTGGTGTACGTTTTGAGGGACTGTGATGAGTGTGGTGTGGTGCAAGTGTTTACCTTTTCCTCTTGACCGTCTAGTCCAATCTTGGGTAAAGAAAGCTTTCCTTCCAGTTTGGCTATATAAGTGCATCTCTCACAGGTTGTAGTGTTGGGTGGTAGGAGGAGAGGTTTGTCTTGTGTACATGAGGCAATTGCTGCATTGCCCCAAGATGCCCAGATTCATCAGGCAGACAGGAGAAAACAGTGGTAGTAACTCAAAAGCCTCCAAGTATAAAAGCACAACAGAAATAGGGAGGGTAGGAAGGAAAAATATCAGAAAAACACTTAGGGCCAGCAAAGAAACCAAAAAGCAATGCAGACTATAAAAATGCCTTAAATTAATAGCTTTAGCTTCAAATACAGAGCAAACAACACACAAAACAGATTTAAATGGTAAGATAAGTGCAATTACAAATGTACTTTAAATGTACTTTCCTGGATGCAAAATGTAGTCCAAATGCTTTCTTATCAAGCTTCCAAGTTCCCAGCAGTCCCAAGACTGAGATGGCAATATTTATGTAATGTAAAATACCAGGGGGGCTGGGTTAATTACCACAGACTCTATTTACAATTAGATATAACAAATTCAGAAAACACCTATGCCCAACAGAGAAACCAGACACCACTGCAGACTACAAAAATGTCTTACGTTAATATGTTTAACTTCAGATAAAGAGTAAACAGCACACAAAACTGATTTAAACTGTGAGAATTGCAATTATAATGGTAGTTTAAATGTACTTTCCTGGATGCATAATATAGTCCATGTGCTTTGTTATCAAGTTTCCAAGTTTCCAGCAGTCCTAAGACTCCTAAGTGTCATACACAAAGAAGATATTTATTTATTTTACATTTGTTAACCGGGCTAGTCCAGCTGGATACATGTCTATTTTCAGTGGAGGCCCGAGGAGAAAAGCTCCGCTATCTAATACATGATAATTAACAGTATATTGTCAAATACATACACATATTCAACCCACGACAGATAGTATAATACACAATATAAGGAATAGGCATGGAGAAAAAGTACACAGTGTAAAGGATATGCAAGCATGCACAATACTTAGGACATTTTGAATGATAATAAGAGGAAAGTTAAAGAGATAATGCTTTTATTTGAGTAGTAGAATGGATAGAGTAATATAGATTATAATAGGATGTTACAAGTAGGCAATATAAAGTAGATTAGGGTATAGTTGCTAGATAAGTGAGGGCTTATCTTAGTAGTATAGGAAATACTAAAAGCATAAAGCTGGAAGAAAGAAAGATGTGTGCATGGGAGATGGCGAACAGGATGATCAGCTTGGGTAGTCACAGGAGCATAGCCAGTGGTTGGCTAGGTAGTGTTTTAGTTTAGTTTTAAATATTGAGACGGAGGTTTGGGATGTCAGGTTGGGAGGAAGTAGGTTCCATATTTTACCAACTGAGTTGGAGAACATAGATTCTCCTGCAGTATTCCTAGATTGAGAGGTTTGAATTAGTATTTTGCTAGATGAGCAAAGGTTTTTTAGGTTGTTATAGGGCTTGATAAGGGTGGAGAGCATAGGAGTATTGCCAGGGTGGTGAAGGGCTTTCTGGGCTATAGAGAGCTGATAGTATTGAATTAGGTGAGGTAGCTCTAGCCATCCTAGGTGGCGGAGGTTTTTGCAGTGATGTGTTTTATATGGGGAGGATGTGGCAAATCTGGCAATGTTATTATAGGCTGATGTAAGTTTATTGATGTTATATTTGGATAGGTTTGTGTATATAGGAGAAGCATAAAGTAGTGTAGAGATGAGATGCGTTCTGGCTATGGTAGTTCTTGCTTCTGTAGTAAGGAAGGATTTGATTCTATAAAGTGAACCTAGTTTTCTATTAGTTGTTTTTATGGTTGAGTTGATATGAAAGTCAAATTTGAGTTGGTTGTCAATAGTTATGCCTAGGAGTTTGGTTGTTTGGTCTGGGGAGATAAGGGTGCCATTGTTAGATGTAAGAGAGAAGTTAATAGGGGGGGATTGGTGTGTAGGTTGGAAGAGAAGCAGTTTAGTTTTCTTAGGGTTTAGAAGTTAGCAGTGATTAGAGAACCATTGCTCTATGGTAGTAAAAGTTTTTTGGGTAAGGTAGTGCAAGTCATTTTGGTTGGAGGCAGAGCAAATGATGGTAGTATCGTCAGCGTATTGAATACAAGTAGATAGTGGGGTGACATGGTGTAGGTCGTTGATAAAGATGGAAAATAGAAGGGGACCTAGGATGGAGCCCTGAGGAACACCTAGGGAGGTTGGTAGGAGCTCTGAAAGATTGTTGTTCCATAGCACTGCTTGTTTCCTATTTTGAAGGTAGGAAGTAAACCAGTTAAGTGCAATACAATACAATCGAGAGAAAGGGATTTTAGGCGATGCAGGAGTAGTTGGTGGTTCACCATGTCAAAAGCCTTAGATAGGTCTACAAAGAAGGCTGATGAAAGAAGATTGTTGTTTCGGTTGTAATTAATGGAATCGATAAAGGATAGTAAGGCTGTGATGGTACTATGGTAGGGACGAAATCCATGTTGGCAGTTTGCTAGGAGATTATTTTGAAGGAGGTGATTGAGTAGTTGTTTATGGATGCATTTCTCCATTATTTTTGCAATGGGAGATAGAAGCGCAATTGGGCGGTAGTTTGAGTATTCGAAGGAATCCCCACCTTTGAAGAGTGGGATGATGTGGGAGATTTTCCAGAGTGAAGGTATGGTACTTTCTTTTATGGTTCTGTTAATTAGTATAGAGATTGGGTAGGCAACTGCTTTAGCTCCTAGCTGGAGATATTCTGCTGGGATTTTGTCGGCTGAGGGAGTGGAAGGTTTAAGTTTTTGGAGTAGGTATAGAATATATGATGTGGGTATAGGTTTGAGATGAAATGGTGGTGGGGTGCAGTTAGGGGTGCCTAGTAAAGTAGGGTCAGGGCTTTGCTGGTTGGCTAGATTGAGTATTATTGAGGTGAAGAAGTTATTAAAGGCATTAGCAGTATTTAAGGGTGAGTCAGGGTGGGAGCCTATTGGGCTAGGAGTTTCTACTTTGCCGGGGGATAGTAGTGTGTTTATTGTATTCCAGAATTTCTTTGGCTGGTGTTGGGAGGAACTTTGTAGCTGGATGTAAAAATCTTTTTTATCGTGTAGGATGGCTAGTTTAGTCAGGTTTCTTTTTTGTTTGTAATTAAGGTGGTCAAGTGAGTTTTTAGTGGTACGCCATTTAGTCCAGGCTTTGTTTCTACTAATCATAAGTTGTTTAGTGTTTGTTGTAAGCCATTTTGCAGTTCTAGATTTCATGCGTATAGAGCGCATGGGGGCATGATGATCAAGAATGGTAAGGAAGGTGTGGTTGAAGTGGTTAACAGCGTCGTCTAATGGCAGGGTTTGCAAAGGAGACCAGTTGACTAGGTTAAGTTCATATTGAAACTGATGGGGGTCAAAGACTTTTTTGTTACGACATAATCGGATAAGAGGAGGTTTTGCTACATTTGTTTTGTGTCTAATGATGTATGTTAGTGAGTGGTCACTAAGGTCATCTGGTAGGGTTCCTGTAGTGTATTTTGCTGGGCACTATTTATTAGGATCCAGTCTAGTATGGTTTCTTTATTGTTGGTTTTATTTGTTCTAGTTGTTGAATTAATGGTTTGATGGAAACCGTATAGGTTAATATGGGTAGATGGATTCGTTTGTTTACATGTGTTCCAATCAATGTTAAAGTCGCCTAATAATATAGTTTCTTGAGGGAGAGTTGTTGAGAACCAGTTCAGTAGGCTTTCTAATAGAGGAGGATTGTTGCCTGGGGGAAGGTAAGCACAGATGATGTTTATTGTTTTGTGTGGGTTGAGGGAGAGTTTGGCTATAATAATGTCACTGTTAGTGTTATTTGGAGGGGTAGAGCTAGTTTTACATACTTCTAGTCCAGTTTTGTATAGAATGGCTACTCTGCCCCTTTTTTCCTTATGCGGTCTTGTCTTAGGATGTTATAGCCAGGAGGAATAATTTCATTGTCTTTTGTAGTGGATTTAAGCCAGGTTTCAGAAAGGCAGAGGATGTCATATTTTTGGACTTCAAGTAGGGCATGAAGGCTTGGGATTTTGTTACAAATGCTACGAATATTGAGATGAGCTATAGAGAGAGATTTGGAAGTTGGGTTGTGTGGTGAAGTCTTGGAATTTGTCAGTTGGGAATTAATGGGAGTTGCGAGGGTTTCAGGGCCTGGATTAGGGTGTATGTCACCATCTCTTAATGATAAACTTTGTTTGAGTGAGGGATTATAGAAGTCGATGTGTTTTGAGAGTATGAGAATTAGATATTTAATATGAGAGAGACGATGGTATTTTGGTTCCAGATAAGAGTTGTAGTATGTGGGACAGAGATATGCAGTGTGTGTATTTGGGTGGATAGTTAGGGTGTGTTTGTTTGGAATGGTAAGAGTGTAGCTAAGAGGATGCTCATAGTAGGTTAAGATATAGGTGGTGGAGAGAGTAGTTAATATGGATAGTAGAAGGAATGGGTGGTGTATATGGTGCATGTTCACTTAATTAATAGACTATGTAATAGAAGGGGCAGTCTGTGGGGGTAGGCGGAGATAGTTGTTATAATGGGTGGGGACAGGAAGAGTCAGTGATTGGAGTAGACTATGTAGGGTGTGGTTATGTGGAGATAAATGTAGAGGTTCCAGGGGTGGGTGGGATTTGGGGGCAGGGAGGGGAGCGGAGTGAGCCCGCAGGGCGAACGGAGCGGGATGAGCCAAAGGAGTAGAAAAGTGCTGTGAAAAACAATCAGCCAGGTGGAAGAAGCAGGTAAGCAAGACAGAGATAGTTTGACTAGTGTGTTACAAAACAGATATACAATAAACAGTGTTTAGAAGGAGGTAGGTAGGCTGGTGGAGAGAGGGAGGAGGTATAGTAGTAAGGGAGCTGTGTAGTAAGTAATATAGTAGTAAGGGAGCTGTGTAGTAAGTAATAGATCAAAAGCAGGTTTGTGGGGGGAGGTAATGTGAGTAGAACAGAGTTTGGCAATGAGGAGAGCAAGGGCTTTATAGTGTGAGAGGGAGAGATAGTGATAGAGATAAGTGTTCAAGGGCAATAAAGGAAGGAGGGTCTAGTTCATAAGATAGGGACTGGTGATGGCTGCTGGTAGTCTTGGACGGGTTGGTAGGCTAGGTACGCAGTTACAGAGTATTGGGTAATAATAAGGTTTTACGTACATAGGCAGTCTTTACTTTAGGTAGGACGATAGACACCCTTAATGTCTGGTTGCAGCTAGTGGGCAGAGATCTGGATACAGTTCAACTCCGCCAGTAGGGCCAGGAGTCCTATATTAATGGTTGCTTGGTCCCGATAGGAGGGGAACAGATTTCTGGATGGGAGATAGAAGGAAGAAATACTGAGTTACTATAAACACTAAAACAGAAATAAAGTACAAAGGAAAGTTAAACATACATTAAGCATTATCAGAGTTACTTGAACAGATTCCGACAATATGTAACACTCAAAGTGCACAGAGTTTATACTGTTAGCAGCGAGTTCAGGAATAAGGATACATTAGTAATTAAAATAGTTGCCTGATATAATTTAGATAGCATTCCAGTTGGTTTACATCTGCACCCATGTCTGCAGTTTCCCTGTAAATCATTTTGGCTTTCTGTGAAATACCATATTATTTCCATTTAGA